>NW_026046729.1:21807156-22108349 GCF_023864275.1 Schistocerca cancellata | reverse complement strand
GTATATAATCATGAATAATATTCAATCTCCAAGTCGAACATGTACAGATCGTTAGTCTACGCTAACACTTCAGACCTCTATCCTCCATCAGTGCTAACTTCTCACATGTAACATCCATCACTGCTGGCTGTTCACCTCCAACTGCCCACCAGTACGTCCATCACTACTGGCGATTAACTTCCAACAACGAGTCCAACCAGCCACAGAGTCTCTTACAAAGAAAGCGCAGTCACAGATCCACTGCAAAGCGCTACACAGCGCTACCAACACAGAAGCAGCCCACTTACAAAGATATGAAAAGGCACAATTCTCATTTCAGTTTGTTGTGCTAAACTATCATAAAAATGACGTCGTTGGATAAACATGCTAGTGGAACGTAACTACAGGTAGATCAAAGATCGAAAGTAATAGGAAAAACAAATTAGCCAGTGAAATCCGTGAATTATCTTATTCTTGATATATTACCTTCTTACCGCCTAAAGTGGTGGTTGCTCAGGTTAGCTTTTGTACTACCAATAACATAGCCTCATTTAGATATAATAGGAAGTGTTAATTATCATGTTATTTCGGCCAAATTGTATTGTGGACTGTTATACAATAATAATAGAGGTAGTTTATAAGTGGGTATAGCATTGTAACACTTATTTTGGCAGCCCACAATCACGCTGTCGGCATCAAGTGTTTCTTATCCTGTAAGTCAAATAATAACTCATTCTTCCAAAGTCAATGTGTATTTTCTAAATAATACAGATGTCTTAGCGGTGGATAAATTACACCAGTAGGCATTTTGTCAGTATCTTTGCGTATTTTTGACAGGCGTCACATATGTGGACATAACATTGACGTACGCATTGTGAAGCTCTAAACATAACAATAACTTTAAGCCTATAATAGACAAAAGTAATTGGTCATTGTTGAAAAGTGAGGGCATGGGTCTGTACAAGCATGGAGAGAACGAAAATGTACTGTCATGATTGGAATATGTTGTCAAGCAAATCGTCAACACTTGTCGACTCTGTCCACCTCGGTGACCGAAATGAATTGGCACAGAAATTAGTTTCCTTGCTATCTTTAAAAGCACATGAAAGGACATCTACCAAAGATAAACTTCGAGAAGCAGCTATTCATACTTGAAATTTATGATTGATGTGGAATATAAAGTGCACAATGGAAAGCTGCCTACGAGACACTACGTTAGGTGAAAGACAACCACAACAAATAATGCATTAAATTTCGGGCATGCAGCAGCGCATACACACTTCTTCAGCTCATATTTCGGCCGCGTATCGTCGACCATGCTCAGACCGAGCGGCAAGACTGACGATGAGGTGTAAATCGCGGCGTTATGTGCTCCACCGCTGCGGTAGTGTGCATGCGGGTCACAGATGCTGGCCGGCGGCAAAGTGGTACACTTGCACACTTACCTGCAGTATCTGATCAAAAGCACTAGGACACCTAATAGTGGATATTAATATGGGAAAAGCCCATCCTTCGCCTTCATGACAGCTTTAATTCTGCTGGGAACACTTTCGATAAGGTGTCCGAACGTCTGTGTACGCCGGGCTCTGGAGCTAAATGGACGTTCTAACTCATCACCAAGGTGTTCCATTGCCTTCAGGTCGGTCCGTTTCAGGAATGTTATTATCCAAAAACGACTGCCTCACATATGATGCTTTATGACAGGGCGCATTTTCATGTTGATGTAAAATATCATCCTCTCCTGACTGTGCATCTACAGTAAGCAAAAGGCATTCGTGTAAAACGTGATAATGTCCATCCGCGTTGAGCATTTTCTTAAGCTCAGTGAGGAGCCACGAAAAATATCTCCATACTGTAGCACCCTCTCCTCCGTACTTCGCCGTTGGAAGGACGCTTGATGGCATGTACGGGTCTCCAGGCATTCAAAAACCCAAAACCGTCCGATTGCCGCATTGATATGGCGTGAATCCCCTCGCCAAACCGTTTCCAGTCATCCACCATCTAGTAGCGGAACTCTTTACGCTTCCTCAAGCGCCGCTTTGAACTGAGTACAGAAATTGGTGGTTCATGAGGAGCTGTTCAACCACTGCACCTCTTTCCTTTTAACTCACTACGTACCCTCACTGTAGGGCTTCGGAACTCAGCAATGATTTCTTCAGATGATTTCATGCGATTTTTTGATACCTTCGCTAATGATCGACGATCACTGTACATCAGTACTTTAGGTCTGCGTGGTCTTGATTTTCCTGTGGTTGTTACGGTACGTTTCCAGTTCACAACCACATCACCGACAGTGGACTTCAGTCTTACAAGTGCTGAAAGGCCCCCGATGTACGCTACTGGCCATTAAAATTGCTACAACACAAAGATGACGTGCTACAGACGCGAAATTTAATCGACAGGAAGAAGATTCTGTGATATGCAAATGATTAGCTTTTCATAGCATTCACACAAGGTTGGCGCCGGTGGCGACACCTACAGCATGCTGACATGAGGAAAATTTCCAACCGATTTCTCATACACAGACAGCAGTTTACCGGCGTTGTCTGGTGAAACGTTCTTGTGATGCCTCGTGTAAGGATGACAAATGCGTAACATCACGATTCCGACTATGATAAAGGTCGGATTGTAGCCTATCGCAGTTGCGGTTTATCGTATCGCGACTTTGCTGCTCGCGTTGGTCCAGATCCAATGAATGTTAGCAGAATATGGAAGCGGTGGGGTCAGGAGGTTAATATGGAACGCCGTGCTGGATCCCAACGGTCTCGTATCACTAGCAGTCGAGGTGACAGGCATATTATCCGCATGGCTGTAACGGATCGTGCAGCAACGTCTCCATCCCTGAGTCAGCAGATGGGGACGTTTGCAAGACAACAACCATCTGCACGAACAGTTCGACGACGTTTGCAGCAGCATGGACTATCAGCTCGGAGAACATAGCTGCGATTACCCTTGTCGCTGCATCACAGACAGGAGCGCCTGCGATGGTGTACTCAACGACGAACCTGGGTGCACGAATGGCAAAAAGTTCTGTTTACAGCATCATGATGGTTACATCCGTGTTTGGCAACATCGCGGTGAACGCACATTGGAAGCGTGTATTCGTTATCGCCATACTGGCGTATCACCCGGCTTGATTGTATGGGGTGCCATTGGTTACACGTCTCGGTCACCTCTAGTTCGCACTGACTGCATTTTGAACAGTGGACGCTACATTTCAGATGTGTTACGACCCGTGGCTCTACCCTTCAATCGATCCCTGCGAAACCCCACATTTCAGCAGGTTAATGCACGACCGCATGTTGCAGGTCATGTAAGGGCCTTTATGGATACAGAAAATGTTCGACTGCTGCCCTGGCCAGCATATTCTCCTGATCTCTCACGAACTGAAAACGTCTGGTGAATGGTGGCCGAGCAACTGGCTCGTCACAACACGCCAGTCACTACTCTTGATGAACTGAGGTATCGTGTTGAAGCTGCATGGGCAGCTGTACCTGTACACGCCATCCAAGATCTGTTTGCTTCCATTGCCCAGGCGTATCAAGGCCGTTACCACAGCAAGAGGTGGTTCTGGGTACTGATTTCTCAGGATATATGCACCCAAATTTCGTGAAAATGTAATCACACCTCATTTCTAGTATAATATATTTGTCCAATGAATACCAGTTTGTCATCTGCATTTCTTCTTGGTGTAGCAATTTTAATGGCCAGTAGTGTATTTCTTACTCAGACAAAATCCAATGACCAGTCTACGTCCGAAAGTCACTGAGCTGTCCTGACCAACCCATCCTGCTGCTACTGCATCTCTACTGGCAACATGAGACCCCCGCCTCCTTTTATACTTTCTGGTCCGCTTCTCGTGACATCTGGTGGTCAGTACCGCATTGAGATGGGGTGTCCGGATACTTTTGATCACATAATGCACGTGCATTATCAATGCAGTTGAGTAGATCACGCTGTGTCTCTAGTCGTAAACAGGGCCGGAATAGTTTAGGTTGCCGGCATGGCTCGGAGAGTCATCTGAAGCTGTGACGGCGCACACACTGTCACTATTATGACAACAGAGGTTGTCGGCACAGGATGTTTCTGTATGCGAGATTTTCGTACACCTCAGCGTCGTAATTCCAACGTGCAGCCTCCAACGTGAGACAGAAAACTTTGGAGATCCACTTTGTATAGTCCCACGAGGTCAGAAAACGCCAGGTAATGGTCGCTACCTACATGAGCTAGAAGCTGCCAGCAGAGGACAGAGCCATGTCCTGACAGACAAGACATCCTCCAGGTGTCCAATAAAGCGCTCTTCACTCCTAAGTGAACACAATGGAATTTGCAGTGCTGAACTAGAAATCTCTATGGTGTAAAATCTAGGACCTTATGAGTAAACAGCATTCCTCGTTGTATTTGGTTTGCATTCATTCCTTGTGTGCACTCGTGTTCCGCTGATTGTCGATCTTTTAGCGAACTTTCAAAGGAATTTCGCCACGTCTTTGCGTAGGCGCTAGAACTACAGGAAACCTTAGTCCACTATTATGTCTGCCTTTATTATTGTTTGCATGACTTACGTGAGCTATCGAGTGGCCCTAAGAAAACGTAACATTGTTGATGGAAGAATATACCAAGCATACGTGCTTCCGGAATCCAAGAGATTCACAGCAGAAATGCAGAAGGAATAGAAATGTGATCAGTAGAAAATTGTCGAAGTTCTCAACGGTCATGGGGCCGTGACGGTTATCGTATCTATCACATATCGATACCATCCTGCGGGCATCACTATGTTGGTAACAAGCATTAAAAAACTCAAACCCATCTGATTGCCGCATGGTATGGTGTGAATCCCCACGACAAATCGTTCCCAGTCATGCACCGCCCGATTGCCTTTTTACGTCGATATCGGTCACGCAGGATTAGACAGTCCCATTGGTGCACGCCTGGTGAGACACACCTCCAGTGGCTCCGTGCCACGAGCGCCTTCTTCCGCCGCAATGAAGCCGCTCAGCGCACGAGCTCTTGGAGCTACTTTGCCATGTGACGATACGCAGAGTCTGTCTCGTCACAGTTCCAACAACATTACTCATGCTTCAGTACAAAGAGATTCTTCCTTGTTGATGTTAAGATAGCTGGACTCTAATTCATGCTCCGTTATTTGCAGTGAGTCTTCGTATGTTTGGAAAAATACATGTTAAGCACATCTTTGCTTACTAATCACTAATCATTTATGCTCCTGCCCGGCTCTCGTGCCATGGCAGTTGCTGTACCACTGTGTAGCTGACCTCTCCTTATCTCCTTATGAAGTCGTACAGAACCAGAGAGACCAGAAATTCATTAGATGCTTGCATAAAATGGAAATGTACCAAAGAAGCAGAAACTTTGTAGGTCTTCTCACAAAAAGGAAAAGCGCAATCAACCTCTTTGAAAGTCAAGAAGTGTGAATATACGTCTATTGTGAAGCTTGAAAGAAATAGAAATACGCAGAAGGCCTGACCATTCTCGTTGCTTACATTCACAGTATCTGTAATTTCTTGTCTGACGTGCCACTGTTTCTTTAGAGTTTTTCGCTGATGAATATAAATGGTCTAACCTGGACCATGCTGTTTGCTCTATAACTATACAGGGTGGTCCAATGATCGTGATCGGGCCAAATATCTCACGAAATAAGCGTCAAACAAAAAAACTACAAAGAACGAAACTTGTCTAGCTTGAAGGGGGAAACCAGATGGTGCTATGGTTGGCCCAATAGATGGCGTTGCCATATGTCAAGCGGATATCAACTGCGTGTTTTTTTAAATAGGAGCCTCATTTTTATTACATATTCGTGTAGAACGTAAAGAAATATGTGTGTTTTAGATGGACCACATTTTTCGCTTTGTGATGGATGGCGCTGTAATAGATACATATGGCTCACAATTTTAGACGAACATATGGTAACAGGTAGGTTTTTTAAATTAAAATACAGAACGTAGGTACGTCGGAACATTTTATTTCGGTTTTTCCAATGTAATACAAGAACCTTTGTGAACATATCATTTCTGCGAACGCATGCTGTTACAGCGTGATTACCTGTAAATAGCACTTTAATGCAATAAAGTCTCAAAATGATGTCCGTCAAACTCAATGCATTTGGGAATACGTGTAACGACATTCCTCTCAACTGCGACTAGTTCGCCTTCCGTAATGTTCGCACATGCATTGACAATGCGCTGACGCATGTTGTCAGGCGTTGTCGGTGAATCGCGATAGCAAATATCCTTCAACTTTCCGGGGACGTCAGATCCGGTCAACATGCGGGCCATGGTATGGTGCTTCGACGACCAATCTACCTGTCATGAAATATGCTATTCAATACCGCTTCAACCGCACGCGAACTATGTGCCGGACATCCATCATGTTGGAAGTAGATCGCCATTCTGTCATGCAGTGAAACACCTTGTAGTAACATCGGTAGAACATTACGTAGGAAATCAGCATACACTGCACCATTTAGATTGCCATCGATAAAATGGGGGCCAATTATCCTTCCATCCATAATGCCGCGCCGTACATAAACCCGCCAAGGTCGCTGATGTTCAACTTGTCGCAGCCATCGTGGATTTTCCTTTGCCCCATAGTGCATATTACGCCGGTTTACGTTGCCGCTGTTGGGGAATGACGCTTCGTCGCTAAATAGAACGCGTTCAAAAAACCTGTCATCGTCCCGTAATTTCTCTTCTGCCCAGTTGCAGAACTGTACACGACGTTCAAAGTCGTCGCCATGCAATTCCTGGTGCAGAGTAATATGGTACGGTTGCATCTTGAGATACCCGGTTCTCTCGCGCAATTTATCTGATACTGATGTGCGGATTAGCCGCGACAGCAGCTAAAACACGTACTTGGTCATCATCATTTGTGGCAAGTCGTGGTTGACGATTCACATGTGGCTCAACACCTCCTGTTTCCTTAAATAACGTAACTATCTGGCGAACGGTCCTGACACTTGGATGATGTCGTCCAGGATATCGAGCAGCATACATAGCACACGCCCGTTGGACATTATGATCACAATAGCCATTCATCAAAACGATATCGACCTTTTCCGCAGTTGGTAAACGCTCCATTTTAACACGGGTAATGTATCACGAAGCAAATACCGTCCGCACTGGCAGTATGTTACGTGATACCACGTACTTATACATTTGTGAATATCACAGCGCCATCTATCACAAAGCGAAAAAAGTGGTCCATCTAAAACATTCATATTTCTCTACGTACTACACTAATATGTAATAAAAAAATGATGGTTCCTATTTTAAAAAAACGCAGTTGATGTCCGTTTGACCTATCGCAGCGCCATCTAGCAGGCCAACCATATCACCATCTGGTTTCCCGCTTCAAGCTAGACGAGTTTCGTTCTTTGTGGTTTTTCCATTTGACGCTTATTTCGTGAGTTGTTTGGCCAGGTCATTATCAATGGACCACCCTGTATACCCGATTTTATCGAGTAGTCTAAGTGACTGCTCGTATGTATATTTCTCATTTCCGTAATCATATTATATTGATATTAACTTCCTTGTACGTACTTTACTTAAATCGTAGGAGTGCTTCACACAAATTCCTGGAGACATCAGAATGTGATATACGTGGTGAACCAGAACTCCGTCGACAAATTTTCAGAGGCTGTTCCAGATATTGAGCAATACTTCGCGAGTAGTTTGGTATAATGGTTCCCACAGTCTTCCACGGCTCATAGCAGAGTTAGTGCATTTCGTTTATTTCTTGCCCCAGTCAGCTTTGTATCTGTATTGCAGTGATAATAGTATACAATGCTGGAAATGTTGGCGATATGTGCTGTGAAGCTTGTTCGGAAAGAAACTTGTTCTGTTCACTCACCTAACGTGCTGCTGACAAAAATAACGGCCACTTTACTCTTCACCATCAAGCAAGCATTCAGTGCTTCTCGTTCCATCTCGAGTTTGTTTCGTCCGAGCGATCTTATATTATTCTGTGTCAAACATGTGGGTGATGTTGTATTACAGGCCTCTTCACTGTTGTGAAGTATTTTCACAGAAACAAGCATGACAGCGGTAACAAAACGACTAAATTGCATTTATCTTATTACTCAGTAATGAGCTGTGAGTAAGTTATACCAAAATATTCAGAAGGTATCACTGAACAACCTCTGTAACTCTGTAGGTGGAGTTCTTATTCAACCTGAATAGCACCCATTGAAACGCAAAACAATAACTAATGTCAGTGGCTCCGGTTGATTATAACCAGAGCGTAGTGTCTCTTCAGGTTCTGTCTTTTGTCAGTTATTAGTGTTCTGCTTTTAAATTTGCTCCTCAGTTGTAATGAGAAGTCAACTGAAGGCATGAATGTATACTTGTTCAAAATTCTGGACGAAAGCTAAGAAAAGCTGCAGCTGCAATTCAGTGTGAAGTGCATAAACTCTTTTGCTCTTTATCCTCTTGGGATCGTATCCTGCAACTTTCCCCGTTTAGCAAAATCACAGTGTATTGTGCAAGGGTAGCATCCTGTTTGAATTAATACCAGAAAATCAGCATACTTTTTGTCTCTCTAACGAGACAATCCTTACACTCTCACTGTGCTTGATTCCTACCCATGGAAATGGTCGACAATAATGCCAGATACGCTATGGAAGCTGGATTGTGTTTTCGTTGTAATCTCATGTTGTAATCTCATATTATTACTATAGGTTATCTTGGGATAAAATTAAATACGTTTAATTGAGAACGTACAAGTTGAATGATAGTACTTAGTGGCCCATGTAGAGGCGACGTACTGAAAGAGAACCGTCAGGATTACTCGAAAGTTCTACGTTAAAAGAAATTTTTTTTTTCTTTCGCAGAAAGAAAAGAAATGTAATAAAAATTTTGCTTCAATATTTCCTTCTACGAGGAAGAGATTGCTTAGTTACCCATTTAATAACCGTCATCTCGTATGTACGAATGGATTTCAGCCGCTGTGAAACTCTCTTGCCCGCCACTGTTTCCTGTTTAATTTGTGAGCCTCGTTTCCCTCGGAAAAATTACCGCTCATTAAGTGGACAGCGAACACACATTAGCTTAGCATATTTTTGTGCGAAAATTCACGGCAAAATTACTCTGATTTATATAACGGTCTCCCCAGTTGGCCTTTATCTCTTGGTCTGAAACGTGTGGAAGCAATTCCGGGTAGCAGGTTACCAAACTCAGGATCGCAACTCTGTTGCTGTGGATTAGACGGAAGTAAACCAATGAAAGAACTTCAGAACATTATAGGTGTCACAGATTTTGGTCTCCTATATTAAAAGACGAATTTTCAGAGTTCTGGGCGGACCATTTTAACGTAGATTTTCATCCCGCGTTTATGACATTAAATACTTGTACATGTCATCGAAACATTATTACGATGGTACAGAAATTGAAGTTGGATTTGTAAAGTTTTAAAGGAAGATTCTACATGTACACATCGTGTTGGTATAGTTCGGAGTGTAGTCCCCGTAATTCATGTAGTAACAAGCGTGTTGTGCATCGAAGGGAAGCCATATGACATCCCATTAAAAAGCATTGAAATCTTAACACCGTATACATAAAAAGCCTCGTTCTATACTGGTATTACATTGTTTTCAATACTCAAATGCGAATCAAAAACGCTGTGAAAAAGAAACTGAGTGAAATTGTGATCTGACTGACATTCTCTCATCGATACTACGGTGTCATCTTAGTATTTTCACAGAGGGAGAGATTTTATGCTGAAAATTTTCCGTTGCGAATATTTAAGTTCCCTACTATACCTTCACCAGATTCTTTGAGAATAAGATTTAAGTACGGGTTTTCGATAATTTGTGATGTAAAATAGACGTCAACTGAAATGTTTAAAGTTTCTCTAAAGTCCCTAATGTGATAGAGATTTTTTTAATTATATTACTTATGACCAAAAGAGAAACTAAAAATATTTTTTGGGTGTACAACGAACTTCCAAGAAGCACATTCTTATAAGATTGAGATGGCAAATGTAATGTAGCTCAAAGGAAAAGAATTAAGCGAAATGTGAGACTGATGTGTAATACAGTTCAGCCCTTGCGGTAACCACACTTGCGACATTCCCGAAGTGAAATAATTACATAAATAAAATAACATAAGAATAGATAGAATGTAATGGCACTCAAGTCCACCTTGGTGGCCCACTATGCTGCAGTAGGAGCTTGCTACCATAACCAGCAGTACTCTGTTCGGTAGTTCCGTAAGTTTGGTAAACAGACTCAGAAGTTACGTCGCACCACTGACGCACGCTGTCAGAATAGTAGGTCTTAGAAAAAGATGTCCAATAACTCCGTCTATCACGCCATATAAAAAAATGGTCCTCCATCATCAACAACTACGTCTACAGTGCCATACAAAATGTGTGCCATATGATCCACTCAGTCTATCGTGCCATATAAATATTTGCCCCTGATGACAACATCTTCCAACATTCCAAATAAAAATTTGTACCAGGTGACGAACAACTTCGTCTGTCACCTGATATAAACTTGTCTAAGATGAGAAACGCCCCTGCACTGCACACATTTTAACATATGTAGAGAATTTCGAAGACCGCGTGCGGTGATTTGATTATCGACGAGGTGTGGGAGCAGTCATCGCTCGTCTGACAAAAGAAATCTTTTTTGTGAACACCTTGCTAAACCATGACGTCCTCGTTTCCTCTCAGACCTCACCTGCGACCATCGTTTGGTCAGCTTATCAGACGTAAGCGTCTACGGCAAGAGAATAAACTTTCCTCCACTCAGCGATGAACGATGAGTTGTAAAACCATCCATCATATACGTTGCCAGTTACGTCACAGCCTAATGACGCCTTTCCAGTTTTACTAAAAGTGGCTGAAAGAGGGGCATGGCGGGAGGGAGAGAGAAGCTTTCGGCGTCAATGATTTTGAATGCTGCATCACTCTATAACGTATTTATGGTCATTACCAAAGTTATCGTCGGTCTTTCACATTTCATTCCGATGACAGCACCGGCACCTGAGTCACGCTTTACAGTCTGCGTGCGAGACGCTCCATAGTGGATTGCAAAGAGTCTTTCTATCGGCCAGCGACGTAATGCTCGCCACGAGGTAAGAGTACGCAGGGCCGAAGTCTAAGGGGAAACGACACGGCGACGGACGAAAATACTGCTCAAATTCAAGATTTTTTTCCCAGCACTGGAACGTAGTAGGCAAATGGGGGTCTTCTGAAATGAATAAAACGTACATCGAAGTTCTTGGTGGTATTTTCTTTATTGAAACATATTAATGTCTTCACTGTGAGTGGTATAGCTAGGCCGGCATCGCCCCAGTGATGTCATCCAAGATGGCTGCCAAGAAGTCTGTCGATGACGCGAGTAGATGACGTCACGTGACGTCAGTTGATGATGGTCCAACATGGCGGGTTTTGGCGGGAAAGCGCCATCCCCCCCTCCCCACAGGCAGGAATTTCGAATTTTGGAAGGAAGATAGACCAATTGGGCTACCTCTAATAACCTAAGAAATTGGCCGGAGAAAAAGGGCACTTAGGCGATTTCCGCTATCCGCTACCTTTTCCTACAAACTGGTGGGAAAGGGACTCAGGCTGTGCTGGACATATTTTTATTTAAACAGTTAGAGCCAGTATCACCATCAAGTGTGTTCGCCATGGGGTTCTTGTAACGTCTCCTGGCAAAACACATATTATATGTGGCAAAAAAGGAGAAAAGAATAACTGAACTGGATGATTGTGTAATTGCGTGTACAACGATTGTGTGAATTTTATGTAATAAAGAGAAAGCATTATGTGTCATGTTTTGTTCTTGTATAGAATTATGTACCGATTTTTTTAAAGATAATATCTGTGTCGGCGAGTACGGAAACCGCCACAGACGATACTTATTAAATATCAAACAAAGATGAGAATATATCACAACGAGTACAAATAGTAGTGTCCGAACATTAATTCCTCTCCAAAACCCAGGCGATCATTGTAGGCAAAACCACCCCTTCCTTCCGCCTCCTTGATTTCTATCTCACCATCTATGGCCGTCCTATCACCCTCACTCCCACCCTTCAGTACCTTGGCGTCACCCTCGACCGTCGCCTCTCCTAGACTCCCCATCTCCGGACAATCCAAGCCAAGGCACGCTCCTGCCTCAGTCTCCTCAAGCTCCTCTCCGGCCGTACGTGGGGTCTGGACCCCTCCACCATCCTCCACACCTATAAATCCCTCATCCGCCCTATCCTTTGTTACGCCCATCTGGCTTGGATCTCCGCCCCCCCCTACCTTTTACAAATCCCTCCAAATCCTTGAACGCCATGCTCTCTGCCTCGCCTATCGCATCCGTCTCCCCTCCCCCACGCGGATACGATCTCATCCCCTTCCCCCACCTTCTCCTCTTCCTTGAAAAGATACGGATCCTGTACACCTCCCGCAAACTCGATCCTCCTCACCCGCTCGTCTCCCCACTCCTCTCCCACCCCCGCCCACTGCTGCGCCTGTATTCCCACGTCCCACCCGGTCTCCAACTCTCCACCCTCCTTACCCTCTCCCAAGGTGGCTTCCGCCAGCTCCCCCTCCCTGATGATGTCCTCCTCCCTTCCATTTAGCCCTCCTATCAACTTTGATCCTCCCCCCCACTCCCTGTTTCCTTTCCTTTAGGCACCCTCCCTCCCTTCTCTTTTCTTTTTCCCCCGTCCCTCATCCTCCACCCCTCTTCCCCCGGGCTTCCCCTCCCCCTTCCTCCCTCCCCCACTCTCCCCTGCCCATGGCATCTCTGCTCTCCCCTCTCCCTCTCCCACTCCCCTTCCTCCTCCTCCTCTCTTCGCAGGTTCCCGGACTCGCACACATTCAGTGAACATTCGCGCGCCGGAGGTCATCGCCATTAGTGTCTCGTGTGTGTGCCTTCGTTTGTGTTTCGTGTTTGTTCGCCGAAACGCCGCCACTGTTCACGTGTACCATCGCCACCATCCCTGTTTTTTGCGCCGTGTCCACTAGTGTTAGTGCTGTTTTCTCGTCAGGCGTGAACGGCTCCGTGTTTTTTTGTTTTTTGGTGTCTACATTGTTTTGCCCACCATTTTTGATTGTATTCTCTGTATCCCCTGTATTTCTTACTTATTGTAAATCTCAAGGCTGAAGAGCGGCGTACTCAGCTGCTGACAGCCCGCCTTGTGTAAGGTGATAAAAATTACAATAAAGAAAAAAAAACATTAATTTCTCCGTCGTCCTCCTGGAGTTACGTGAGTAGGAGGAGCCGGTGACGTTATATTGGATGCTTGTGTAGCATTCTTTTGTCACGATTGAGAGGCGTACGGCATTAGGTACTGATTTGTAAAGGTGTGTAATAATTTTATCTGTCTAAATGTTTAGAATAGAGTTACTTAGTGAAAACTTGCATTATGATTTGTAATAAGCTCGCCTGGTATTTTATCCTATCCTTTTAAGACATTTTCAGCTATTTACATATTAGTCGTGGTGCAGAGCTCCGCTACGAACGAACGAGCCGCTGCCGCGGCGCATTCAAACTGCATTAAAAGAAACCAATCATACCGCAAAGAAGCGGACAGGTAATAGTGAACTAAAATTATTTCTTTCAGCTTTCGGAATTGCTGGGCAGAGCAGCAGATTTTATGATGTGTTTTACAGGTGGACGCGGGCTGCGGATGATATATTATTAACAGTGCAAAAAGATAATTTACCTTCATAACATAAAAGAAATCTTGCTGTGCGTAGTTCTGGTCTGGCAAACATTATAGTACAAACATCTATTTCTCTGATAATAGTCTCATGTTGTCGTGCTCGTCGTGGTACTTGTTGGTGTTTTACTGTTAACAAAAATCCACTGTAAAATTTTGATGCTGAGCAAACATTGCGTACTATAACATCAGTATTGATAACGAAATAATTTTCAGTAACGTCAATAACTGTAAAGTAAGGAAGATATGTTGAACTTTATAGCGAGCTACAGTAACGAGACAATGTTCCTTTAACTGAAAGCCAGATCCAGAATAATAAGAACATAATATATGTTGTTTTGTTGAAAATTAATGATCCAAAGAAAGTCACAGCACAGCATCCCTAAAAAGTATTTCAGGGCTCTTTTCGTAGCAACATATTTTATCTCGTATATTAGTTGTTACGCGAGCAATAACAAAGCAAGCAGAGAGCCAGTGAAATCCTCTTGGAAAATTGGTGCGAGTTTCGAATTTTGGAGGGATATTTTTGAAGTGTTGGCAGAAGAGCCAAGACCTTGTAGCTAGAGGAGGCCGAAATGCACGCGTTTAATTACACGCTGACTGGCGTGAGGTCTGGAACAGGTCAGAGAAATAAGACTAGCAAAACAAGAGTAACTGGTAGAATACTTAACTTTAATCCACAATTGTAGAACATCTCTCGTTACTGTACAACTGACTTCACAATAATAATTATCAAATGCTATGGCGCCTTGCTAGGTCGTAGCAATTGACGTAGCTGAAGGCTATGCTAACGATCGTCTCGGCAAATGAGAGCGTAGTTGTCAGTGATCCATCTCTGGCTAAGTCGGCTGTACAACTGGTGCGAGTGCTAGTACGTCTCTCTAGACCTGCCGTGTGGCGGCGCTCGGTCTGCAATTAATGACAGTGGCAACACGCGGGTCCGTCGTATACTAGCGGACGCGGCCGATTTAAAAGCTACCACCTAGCAAGTGTGGTGTCTGGCGATGACACCACAATTTTACTCTAAGATCTTACTCCTTCAGCTGAGAGGATTTAGTACGGCGTCCCCCCACTAGAGGCTGCTCATGATGTCATTCAATTCGAATCTAATTTGATTAAATTTCTTGAAATTTCAGAATGAGATTTTCACTCTGCAGCGGAGTGTGCCCTGATATGAAACTTCCTGGCAGATTAAAACTGTGTGCCCGACCGAGACTCGAACTCGGGACCTTTGCCTTTCGCGGGCAAGTGCTGTACCATCTGAGCTACCGAAGCACGACTCACCCGCGCTACTCACAGCTTTACTTCTGCCAGTATCTCGTCTCCTACCTTCCAAACTTTACAGAAGGTCTCCTGCGAACCTTGCAGAACTAGCACACCTGAAAGGAAGTAAAGCTGTGAGTACCGGGCGTGAGTCGTGCTTCGGTAGCTCAGATGGTAGAGCACTTGCTCGCGAAAGGCAAAGGTCCCGAGTTCGAGTCTCGGTCGGACACACAGTTTTAATCTGCCAGGAAGTTTCTTGAAATTTATCTAAATTTGTATGAATTTGTTTAAATTTTTAAAATTTTTTTTTAAATTTCTTTAAATTTATTATCTACCTACGCAAGTGGCTGCTTAGTTCGGTGCTTGCTGAGTTGTCGGTGTTCAATTAGCGATATGTTGGTGCCAGACTAGACGAGTTTTAATAGCTGTATTACATGCAACCATTCAGCCAAGGAGTGCATCCACAGCTCACTGCATGAAGGATGCAAGCGAGCATTAACGCTTGAACATATGAAGAGGAAGAATATGGTCCTGCAAGTAAATGCTTTGCTTTAGAGATACATTACACAACACGTGGAAACATCTGTCTCTGCTGGAATTGTCTCTCATTTCTAAAACCGACTTATAAGCTCCCACCGCACAAGAGACAACTGCTTCCAATCCACCAGACCAAACAACTGACCTAGTTCTCGAGTTCACCGCTAGAGGGTGGTGCAATATGTCACGTGATCGTGTAGTTCAGTACATAGAAGCACAGCATCATCATGACATCACGTGTTTTTGTCAGCTACGCGTCTGCCCCAACCTCCTCATCCCCCAGAGGTCTGGAGGGGAAAACTGGAGGAAAAGGAATCGGTTTGTTCTGGGCTGCTGGAGAGACGAAGGAGTGCACTTCATTTATTTTTGAACGCTTTATTTAGCACAGATTACGCCTAGTTTATTTATTACGCTGATACAAAAAACACTCTCACTGACGGCGCTCTGGAGCGGGAAAATTGGTATGAAAAGGAATCAACATGTTCCGGGCTGCCAGGGAGAGGAAGAAGCGTACTTTATCTATCTTTGGAACAAGTTATTTAGGGACTTAGGTTAGTGTAGGTAGCCCAAGTGCCCTTATTTCCCGCCATTCTCTTATGTTATAAGAGGTAGCCCAATTGACCTATCTTCCTTCCAAAATTCGAAATTCCTGCCAGGGGCGCATGGCACTTTCACGGGAAAGGCCTCCACCTTGGATAATAATACTCGCGTCATCAGCTGACTTCACGGACACCATCTTGGATGACGTCACTGGGGCGACGCCGGCCTAGCTATTCCGATTTTCCTGAGGCTGCTCTGAAAGGAGGTAGGTCGACGGTTCTGGTTACCTGAAACATGAAATTAAGGATTCACACTGATCCTTACAGATGTAATTTTAGTTTATTGTAGGCATTTGCAAAAAACATTGTTTGGTGAAATTATAGGTATTTGAAGAAAATGGACGTTTTAGGACCCCTATTTTACGCCGAAAAATGTATTAAATATCAACATAAAAAATCGGCTAAGGTTAACTAGAGAGAATTAAATTTCCTTCAAGAGAGACAAAAAATCATTGAAATCGCATGAAAATAACAGCGTGGATGAGGAACACCCTGCCGAAAAACCTGGTTTTGAGGTAAACGCATTTGAAGTTTGACAGTTATTTATCATTTAAAAGAAGGGACAAAGCTTACAACTTACGGGAAACGATCGATGCATGTCCCATAATAGTTATTGCTCCGGCTAGTGGATGGCCTTTTTCTGTTACTATGACCTGATAAACCCTCATTTTCGTCCTCAAAGGCCTTTTCGTCGCTGAGCACACCATGGCTGGCGTCTTTATCCTCACTGAATCGGCGCATCTCATCGTCGATTTAGATTTGAAGGGCATTTGCCACCCGCGTCACTGCAGTATGGCCTACTTTGAATAGACATTCGACCAAATTTGAAGCAATGTTGACAGTTTCGCCTCAGCTGCATGATAGTGTCGGAGCGTACCTGCAAATGACGCTATTGAAACTTTCGTTCCTTTCAGTAAAACCGCCCTACCAGCTTATCAGGTTTACTGAAATCAGTATAAATAGCGGTGGGGACATAGATAGATACTTGGGGCAGTAGCGGTTATAACTTTCCAATTCACCTTTTGCCTTAGGTCCAAACAATCACAGAACAATTATTTTTAGGACTTCGCACACAACGTTTTTTGGAATGATTCTTCATTGCATATACATTCGAATTCCGTAGTAAAAAAAGTTTCGAGTTTTTTGGACCGTCGTCCTGTCGTTCCCCTTAAAGGAGAAAAGCGAGGACTAGTGGAAAAAGTTATGGACGGGCAAGTGAACGTGGCGGGTTTATCACCGAGCAGTTTGCAGTGCTTCGTTTACGGCAGGCAGAAGGTGAACTGGAGCCGAAGTGTCCTTCGAAACTTTTAGTGCACAGCAGTGGACGTCGAACAATGTTGCGACGCGTCATCAAGCCGTCGTGTAAGGGCTTAATGGACAGACGGCGCTCGGCGTGAAGGAAGTTACTAGTTGCAGCTGGTCTAGTTGGCCGTCGTAACCGAACTGGCCGGGGCAGTTCGGTGGCTCGATAAATTGGAATACGATCAGTGCAAAGCGCCATTAGTTGCCGTAACGTTGGGAACGCGCTGATGGAAAGTTATTCCTTTTTGCTAAACGGAATAGAGATGTATTTCACCATAATATGCGTGAGCGTTTGCAAGTCTGTACAACTATGTTCGTGCTTTAACTGTTTAATGTGTTTTGGCCCTGCTTCTAACAGACTTAGCTTTGTTAGTGCTATAAGCAAGAATAACGCAATAAATAAATCACGGTTCTACAGTTTGTTGGCATAACATTCATACAAAATTATTCTGTTCCCAAGCAACAAGTTGTTGTTGTACACTTTATGGAAAATTGTATAAATCGAAGGTGGATATACCAGTATTCAAAATGTTCAAATCTGTGTGAAATCTTAACTGCTAAGGTCATCAGTCCCTAAGGTTACATACTACTTAACCTAAATTATCCAAAGGACAAACACACACATACATGCCCGAGGGAGGACTCGAACCTCCGCCGGGACCAGCCGCACAGTCCATGACTGCAGCGCCCTAGAACGCTCGGCTAATCCAGCGCGGCCATACCAGTATTCAGGAAGTGCTAGTGAAATGCAGTCCGTTGACATACTAAACCTAGTGAAAGCTGAAGTCCAAGTTCCAGTATGTTTGTTGTTGTGGTCTTCAGTCCTGAGACCGGTTTGATGCAGCTCTCCATGCTACTCTATCCTGTGCAAGCTGCTTCATCTCCCAGTACCTACTGCAACCTACATCCTTCTGAATCTGCTTAGTGTATTCATCTCTTGGTCTCCCCCTACGATTTTTACCCTCCACGCTGCCCTCCAATACTAAATTGGTGATCCCTTGATGCCTCAGAAGATGTCCTACCAACCGATCCCTTCTTCTGGTCAAGTTGTGCCACAAACTTCTCTTCTCCCCAATCCTATTCAATACTTCCTCATTAGTTATGTGATCTACCCATCTAATCTTCAGCATTTTTCTGTAGCACCACATTTCGAAAGCTCCTATTCTCTTCTTGTCCAAACTATTTACCATCCATGTTTCACTTCCATACATGGCTACACTCCATACAAATACTTTCAGAAATGACTTCCTGACACTTAAATCTATACTCGATGCTAACAAATTTCTCTTCTTCAGAAACGCTTTCCTTGCCATTCCCAGTCTACATTTTATATCCTCTCTACTTCGACCATCATCAGTTATTTTGCTCCCCAAATAGCAAAACTCCTTTACTACTTTAAGTGTGTCATTTCCTAATCTAATTCTCGCTGCATCACCCGACTTAATTCGACTACATTCCATTATCCTCATTTTACTTTTGTTGATGTTCATCTTATATCCTCCCTTCAAGACACCATCCATTCCATTCAACTGCTCTTCCAAGTCCTTTGCTGTCTCTGACAGAATTACAATGTCATCGGCGAACCTCAACGTTTTTATTTCTTCTCCATGGATTTTAATACCTACTCCGAATTTTTGTTTTGTTTCCTTTACTGCTTGCTCAATATACAGATTGAATAACATCGGGGAGAGGCTACAACCCTGTCTTACGCCCTTCCCAACCGCTGCTTCCCTTTCATGTCCCTCGACTCTCATAACTGCCATCTGGTTTCTGTACAAATTTTAAATAGCCTTTCGCTCCCTGTATTTTACCCCTGCCACATTTAGAATTTGAAAGAGAGTATTCCAGTATAGCAAGTCGAGAGCGCAGCCAAATCAGCATCGAACAGCAGGTCCACCACAGCGTGGCACTCTCGACTTGTAGACTAGAACAGAGCACGAAGAGAACTGGCTTGTAGACGTCAGCAACGGAGTTAAATAAGGCTCCGTAGTTAATGGAGCCGGCGGCTGGGGTCGCTGTATTTTCTGGGCGGGCAGTCGCTGAGTGCTGTCGACGGCCAATCGCTGGAGTTTGGCGCGGGCGCGCGCGCCCGAAGGCATCCTGCAATGTTAGCGGCGGGCCGAGCACGGGCAAGCGCGGCCAACGATGCTAAAAAAATGGTTCGAATGGCTCTGAGCACTATGCGACTCAACTTCTGAGGTCATAAGTCGCCTAGAACTTAGAATTAATTAAACCTAACTAACCTGAGGACATCACACACATCGATGCCCGAGGCAGGATTCGAACCTGCGACCGTAGCGGTCGCTCGATTCCAGACGATAGCGCCTAGCCCGCACGGCCACTCCGGCCGGCCCAACGATGCTTTTCTCGGCCGCGCGTAAAGCCGTCGGCACACGGACCGTGCTGTTGAACGTTAACGTGGAGCGTGGCAAGTTCAACGTGCTGCTCAACGCTCACGAACGATGCGACTTGTGCATACGGTGCGTGGGCCCCAACGTGGTATATGCGATCACAACGCACTCCAGCGGCAGTTGAGGGATGCTTCTAGTTCGTAATCACACTGTTTACTCAACGGGAGCGCGTAAAATTCCCACGCTAGTTCTATTAAAGCGCACATTTCCTCCATCGTCCACGAAAAGGAAAATACCATGTCCAATTAATAAGGACACAGGCTTATGGAAGTTCCATTACAAACAGTGCATTACAAATTTGTAATACTTCTCCGCATAAGATTTCATCATTCCCACATTTTAGTAAAAACCCCAAGGTCAGTCTTACTTGATCACTGTTCCTACGCAGTAGCAGAAACTTTGCAACATGTGAACTACGAGGCGTAAAAGAAAAAGGAACAAAATATCTTCATACAAGTAGCGCAAGCTGTCCTGTAGATTAAGCCAATCCAACAAAGTCACCCCTAAAAAAAAGATGAACTTATATTTACATAACATCAAATATTATAATATATGCTTATATTAAACTAATAATAAAGTATCAGAACCTAATAAGAGCACGAATGTTAGGAAAAAAATTTCGGGAGAGTCAAGACGCGAACCACGGCCTCGTTATAAAACTCTTCACTGGCTAAACCAACATCACACCTTCATCGACTAATCAGGTTATCATACCCATTGCTGAAATCCTTAATCGTAGATATGTTACTAACTGAAATTTAATTATAACAAATTGTACCAAGAAAAATACGTTTTGGGTCGATCTTCAGTGTGTAGCTGCCTTCAAATAGCCTACTCTCACAATACGCAAGTTACAATATTTCTTTTGCCACGAATTTGATGTTTCTCATTATTTTAGTGTAACGAATTACACAGTTAACAACGGGTTTTCCTGTGATTCTCAATTTGCTGGTGCTCAGAAACGGCATATATACATATAGGCTTGAAATGAATGCCAATATGGCGCCTCACAAATCTGTACTGAAGGGAGACGTAGTCTTGTGACGTAGGTGGCGTTGTGTCATCTCATTGGTCAACGCTCAGACGCACGCTCAGAATATCTGACATGCTAGATATTGCTCTGCACGTTCGGAAAGACTACCGAGCGTGCTATTCCACGCTATGACGTCAGAAACTCGGCACGCTCAACGCTCAACGTTCGGATGCACGGTCCGTGTGCCGACGGCTTTAGGAAGCGCGCCGCTGCTCGGTGCGGACATGGAATAGTTGCGGTGTCATCGCCAGACACCACACTTGCTAGGTGGTAGCCTTTAAATCGCCCGCGGTCCGCTAGTATACGTCGGATCCGCGTGTCGCCACTGTCAGTGATTGCAGACCGAGCGCCGCCACACGGCTGGTCTAGAGAGACTTCCTAGCACTCGCCCCAGTTGTACAGCCGACTTTGCTAGCGATGGTTCACTGACAAAATACGCTCTCATTTGCCGAGACGATAGTTAGCATAGCCTTCAGCTACGTCATTTGCTACGACCTAGCAAGGCGGCATTACCAGTTAATATTGAGATATTGAAGCATGTACAGTCAAGAGCGATGTTCACCATTTATGGATTAAAGTTAAGTATTCCACAGCTACGTCCTTTTTTGCTAGTCTAATTACCTTGACCTGTTCCAGACCTCACGCCAGCCTGCGTGAGCTAAAATGCGTGCCTTTCGGCTTCCTCTAGTATATCGTGTTGGCTCTCTTGCCAACCCACAACAATAGTAATGGATACCACAATTAGCTTATCTGAATCTGGTATGTTAATGTGCTAGCTACACTTCAAAAAAGAAGAAAAAGGCAAGTGTTTCATTTTCATATGTGCTTTACGGATCCTTTTTAGCCCGCATCTCGTGGTCGTGCGGTAGCGTTCTCGCTTCCCACGCCCGGGTTCCCGGGTTCGATTCCCGGCGGGGTCAGGGATTTTCTCTGCCTCGTGATGGCTGGGTGTTGTGTGCTGTCCTTAGGTTAGTTAGGTTTAAGTAGTTCTAAGTTCTAGGGGACTTATGACCACAGCAGTTGAGTCCCATAGTGCTCAGAGCCATTTGAACCATTTTTGATCCTTTTTAAAGCTTTTATGTGATTTCCATTTTATTGAGTTGTCTTAAGCGTGTCGAATTTGTTGAAACGCACTCTTGTTAAATAACCTTAGAATTGCAATCATTGGCCCATTAGCTAATCACAGCAACAGTTCACTAATTATTTGTTATTGGACGGCTTTTGCCAGAGTGTATTGCCTTTTTCAAGTAAAAGTAACTGCTGAGTAATTTTGCGGCACAGTTAACTGAAGCCGTGTATCTTTGATTCAAAGTCGGGTTTTAAAGCTTTCTAAATGATGTAAATATTTTATTAACTCTAGCTATTGGCACTTCGTCGTAGGGTCCCCAGCCTGGGGCGGCTTATGAGCTTGTGAAACATAATGTTTGTTGTCACATGTGTGACAGTTTGTTAGTTTAGACGTTTCCTGTGTCAACCTGTTGTCGGAGTGTTCATGATACGGCAGGCGCCCGCCGTCGGCATAATGTGAGGCCTGCTTATGTTGCCCGTCTGCAACAGCCTCTGAAATTAACAACGTTTTTTGGTCACAGCTAATTGTCGGATGTGAAATATTGTCAATTTTAAATGATTGCCTCTTGGTTATGTTACTATACACTCCCGTGTTTGAACGTAGTTTTGTCCTTTCTCTTGTGCTCATGATCTTTTCTGGTCTTTAATTAAAACTACAGAAAACGAAATTATATTTTAATCGTCTCTTTTATGAACATGTGTATAAACATCTCACATCTGTACATATATGCTTGTCCTTCAAAATATTTTAAACATCGACATAATGTTGGGCCTGGCGGTGTGTTGTGCCCCTCTGTAGCAGCCTCTGTAATAAACAATGTTTTTTGTTCATCGCTACTTATTGGACTTAAAATATTGTAATAAAGTGCTGTGAATTTTAAAATATTGCCTCCGGGCTATGTTCCTATGCACTCCCGAGTTTGAATGTAATTTTGTCCTTCCTCTAGTGTTCATGATTGTTTTTGGGCTGTATGTAAAACTACAGGAAACGAATTTTACAAGTACAGTTCTTTAGAAATATGCTTTCAAAATTTCGGTTTTAAAAATGTTCCTGTTAGGATAATACGGCAGGTATTATTTTTTCGTTCCTTATCCACGGCATTTCATCAAATAACTGGTAGAACCTGTTGTGACTTGGCAAAACAGCCAAGCCACTATGACCGGTAGCCGAAAGGCACGCGTTTAAGCTCACGCAGGCTGGCGTGAGGTCTGGAACAGTTAAAGGAGTTGAGTCTAGTAAAAATAATACGTAGCTGCTGGAACACTTAACTTTAATCCATAATTGGTGAACATCGGTCTGATGGTACATGCATCACAAGATAAATAGCAAATGATAATGGCGCCTTGCTAGGTCGTAGCAAATGACGTAGCTGAAGGCTATGCTAACCATCGTCTCGGCAAATGAGAGCGTAATTTGTCAGTGAACCATCTCTAGCAAAGTCGGCTGTACAACTGGGGCGAGTGCTAGGACGTCTCTCCAGACCTGCCGTGTGGCGGCGCTCGGTCTGCAATCACTGACAATGGCGACACGCGGGTCCGTCGTATACTAGCGGACCGCGGCCGATTGAAAGGCTACCACCTAACAAGTGTGGTGTCTGGCGGTGACACCACAGAACCCACGTAAATTAAATTCGGTTTGCTCGTTTAATAAATTTGGCTTTTTTCTTCTGTTCAAGGAAAATTTCTGTTTCGTCTAAAAACTTTGAAATAGGGCCTTTATCTGCGGTCTGGATAATTCGCATATTATCTTGAATCTCATCTAATGTATGTTTAATTGTTCTGAAATTTTCATCCAGTGCTGTAAGGTTTGTATTTAAATTGCAGCGTTTGTTACGACGTATTTTAACACTCTTCCAGTCTGGCCAACTTACGAGCTCCGACAAGTTTGGCAATTCATTTCGAGTACTTCTGAATTACTGTATTTGTCCTTATGTACATTCTCACTGTGTATTAGTGCTTGTTTAAGGGAGATGCTAGTTCGAAATGCAACTTTACCTTTCTGTCTCATAATAAGATTTGTTATAGGACTGTTGTATGACAGTGTAGTTTACATTTAATTTTCCACTGGCTTGCCTCTACTATTGATTTCATCTCGTTTAATATTCTTCTGGAAAGTGCTGTACAGTTTCATTATATCACATTCCTGGTAATTGTTCCTTAATGCTATCTTTTTTCTTTTTGGTTGTCCGTAATTCTGTACCTCTGTCTTCGTATGTGGGTGGAACATGTAAAATTCTGTTTAAAGCTGAATAGCAGTATGTGTTTTTATGCTAGATTTGATAACTATATCCGAATACTTAGGTTTCCCGAAAACTTTAAAAGTATGTTTCCCATTCGATCTGCTAATTGACAGATCGAAAAAATTGATGCTGCAATCACATTCATATTCAACTGTGAACTTAATTTTATGGTGCATTTAGTTGAGTTTGCCTGTTATCTCATGTAAATCTTGTTTGGTTACTTTAAATAGAACTATACCGTCGTTCACAAACAGGTGAAAATACAATATTTTCTGCTTTATGTAGCGTAATATTCCTAGAAATATAATTTCCAAGTCACTAAGAAAAAATTTGGACTAGATGCTGAATAAATTACACTGAACAATGAAAGAAACCGGTACACCTGCCTAATATCGTGTAGGGCCCCCACGACCACGCAGAAGTGCAAGGATTTGACTAATGTCTGAAGTAGTACTGGAGGGACTGACACCATGAATCCTGCAGGACTGGCCATATATCCCTCAGAGTATGGGGGAGTGGAGTTCTTTTCTGAAAAGCACTTTGCAAGACATCCCAGATACGTTCAACAATTTTCATGTTTGGAGAGTTTGGTGCCCAGTGGAAGTGCTTAAACTCAGCAGAGGGTTCTTGGGATATCGCACGGTCCTGCGAGAGTTGTCCAAGTCCGTCGGAATGCACACTGGACATGAATGGATGCAGGTGATCCGACAGGATGCTTAAGTACGTGTCACCTGTCAAAGTCGCATCTAGACATATCAGGGGTCCAATATCACTCCAACTGCACACGCCCCACACCATTACAGAGCTTCCACCACACTGAACAGTCCTTTGCTGGTGTGTAGAGTCTATGGATTCATGATGTTGTCCCCATACCAGTACATGCCCATCCGCTCGATACAAACGGTCCGACCAGGCCACATGTTTTCATTCATCAATAGTCGATTGTCGGTCTTGATGGGCTTAGGCGAGGCGTAAATCTTTGTGGTGTGCAGTCATCAGGAGTTCACGAATGGGCCTTCGGTTCCGAAAGCCCGTTCGACGATACTTCTTTGAATCCTTCGAACGCTGATACTGTTGATGGCCCACAACTGAAATCTGCCGCGATTCGCGGAAGTGTTGCACTTTGTCACGCTGGATGCTTCTCTTCAATCGTCGTTGGTCCCGTTCTTGCAGGATCTTTCTCCGGCCACAGCAATGTCGGAGATTTGATGTCGTGAAATGGTCGTACGGGAAAATCCGCATTTCATCGCTGCCTCGGAGATGCTGTGTCCCGTCGGCAGTGTGCCGACTATAACACCACTTTCAAACTCACTTGAATCTCGACAACCTGCCAGTGTAGCAGCAGTAACCGATCTAACAACTCCGCCAGACACTTGTCTTATACACTCCTGGAAATTGAAATAAGAACACCGTGAATTCATTGTCCCAGGAAGGGGAAACTTTATTGACACATTCCTGGGGTCAGATACATCACATGATCACACTGACAGAACCACAGGCAAATAGACACAGGAAACAGAGCATGCACAATGTCGGCACTAGTACAGTGTATATCCACCTTTCGCAGCAATGCAGGCTGCTATTCTCCCATGGAGACGATCGTAGAGATGCTGGATGTAGTCCTGTGGAACGGCTTGCCATGCCATTTCCACCTGGCGCCTCAGTTGGACCAGCGTTCGTGCTGGACGTGCAGACCGCGTGAGACGACGCTTCATCCAGTCCCAAACATGCTCAATGGGGGACAGATCCGGAGATCTTGCTGGCCAGGGTAGTTGACTTACACCTTCTAGAGCACGTTGGGTGGCACGGGATACATGCGGACGTGCATTGTCCTGTTGGAACAGCAAGTTCCCTTGCCGGTCTAGGAATGGTAGAACGATGGGTTCGATGACGGTTTGGATGTACCGTGCACTATTCAGTGTCCCCTCGACGATCACCAGTGGTGTACGGCCAATGTAGGAGTTCGCTCCCCACACCATGATGCCGGGTGTTGGCCCTGTGTGCCTCGGTCGTATGCAGTCCTGATTGTGGCGCTCACCTGCACGGCGCCAAACACGCATACGACCATCATTGGCACCAAGGCAGAAGCGACTCTCATCGCTGAAGACGACACGTCTCCATTCACGCCTGTCGCGACACCACTGGAGGCGGGCTGCACGATGTTGGGGCGTGAGCGGAAGACGGCCTAAGAGTGTGCGGGACCGTAGCCCAGCTTCATGGAGACGGTTGCGAATGGTCCTCGCCGATACCCCAGGAGCAACAGTGTCCCTAATTTGCCGGGAAGTGGCGGTGCGGTCCCCTACGGCACTGCGTAGGATCCTACGGTCTTGGCGTGCATCCGTGCGTCGCTGCGGTCCGGTCCCAGGTCGACGGGCACGTGCACCTTCCGCCGACCACTGGCGACAACATCGATGTACTGTGGAGACCTCACGCCCCACGTGTTGAGCAATTCGGCGGTACGTCCACCCGGCCTCCAGCATGCCCACTATACGCCCTCGCTCAAAGTCCGTCAACTGCACATACGGTTCACGTCCACGCTGTCGCGGCATGCTACCAGTGTTAAAGACTGCGATGGACCTCCGTATGCCACGGCAAACTGGCTGACACTGACGGCGGCGGTGCACAAATGCTGCGCAGCTAGCGCCATTCGACGGCCAACACCGCGGTTCCTGGTGTGTCTGCTGTGCCGTGCGTGTGATCATTGCTTGTACAGCCCTCTCGCAGTGTCCGGAGCAAGTATGGTGGGTCTGACACACCGGTGTCAATGTGTTCTTTTTTCCATTTCCAGGAGTGTATATGCGTTGCCAACAGCAGTGCCATATTGGCTCTGAGGACTATGGGACTTAACATCTGAGGTCCTCAGTCCCCTAGGCTTAGAACTACTTAAACCTAACTAATCTAAGGAGATCACACACATCCATGCCCGAGGCAGGATTCGAACCTGCGACCGCAGCAGCAGCTGCGCGGTTCCAGACTGAAGCGTCTAGAACCGCTCGGTCACAACGGCCGGCAGCGCCGTATTCCGCTTGTTTACATACCTCTGTGTTTGGATACGCTTGCCTATACCAGTTTCTTTGGTGTATTACCTGTCGCTAAGTGCGGTAAATTCCACTGAAGGTGAACTACCTGAAGTTAAAACTTAACAGCAAAAGTCTAACATCATCCACCGCTGCCAAATAAAAATTTGTTGCAGATGATCAACAACTCTGTCTGTCATGTAATATAATTTGTCGCAGATCGAGAAATTCCTTGCACTGTACGCCTTTTATGTATGTAGAGAATTTTAAAGGCGGGGAACTGTGACTTGATTATCGACGCGACCTAAGAGGAGTCGTGCTTCGTCTGACGAGGTTTATTTTACGTAACGTCGTTGTAAGTTTTCCTTATTATCCAAAAATTTACAGTGTATGTTTTGATGACTGTTCATTTGAAAAGCGAATACCGTAAATATAAAATACTAAGAGCGACTTGCGTCTTATTTCAAAATTTTAGTTTTAGCAGTCGCTTCCCTCGCAGGCAATGCCTGCTCTTGCTAATTGTTGTGTTCGGCAAATGTCTCTTAGGCGTTGTGAGTGATAAAATATTCATTATTCGGTGGATCTGACCGTTAGGCAATTATTCTTTCAACACTCACCCCTGTGCTTTATATAGTCCACCTAACGAATGAAAAATTAAGAAAGCTGATTAGTCTAAATATAGTGAAATAATGGATGGAAATATTTTCTTATCTGGCGTGCAGTCCGTGCGAACAAGACAGATTATGTATTAGCTATAGATAAAAGTACAACATGAAATTTTCCATAATGAAACAGACGATCTCGTTGCAAAGAGAAGCATTATAGAAGTGCTCGTAGAATGCCATTCAATTCTTATCCTCCGTATTGAGTTGAAACCAACTATCAAGAAAGCTGCCAACCATGAGTGGTTCAAAATGGTTCAAATGGCTCTGAGCACTATGGGACTCAACTGCTGAGGTCATTAGTCCCCTAGAACTTAGAACTAGTTAAACCTAACTAACCTAAGGACATCACAAACATCCATGCCCGAGGCAGGATTCGAACCTGCGACAGTAGCGGCCTCGCGGTTCCAGACTGCAGCGCCAGAACCGCGCGGCCACTTCGGCCGGCAACCATGAGTGGTCCTTGATTTACATGTGTCTCAGTAATATAAGGGCAGACACCTGTAGGCCATAGAACAGAACACTCCTCCTCGAACGTGGTTGAGATATGTGAAACAAAGTAAAATGCATAATTCGTATGAGTCGCGGATGTGGATGCCACCCTGCACATTTACAGCGGTGAAAAATGCTGATTTTGGAAACTGTGAACAGCATCGAATTCATTAGGTTGATGGGAAATATAATAATTCTAAACATATACAAAGTTTAAGGAAGCATGAGACATAGGGGAGAGAGTGAATAAAATGTTCTCGGATTTCCAACCGCGCCAATTGCTTAAAACTACACGAGCTTTCGACCAACCACTCCCTGGCCATTGTCAAGTGTTATGACTGCCAGTGGGTTTTTGGTGCGCCCTTATAAACTCCTGGAAATGGAAAAAAGAACACATTGACACCGGTGTGTCAGACCCACCATACTTGCTCCGGACACAGCGAGAGGGCTGTACAAGCAACGATCACAAGCACGGCACAGCGGACACACCAGGAACCGCGGTGTTGGCAGTCGAATGGCGCTAGCTGCGCAGCATTTGTGCACCGCCGCCGTCAGTGTCAGCCAGTTTGCCGTGGCATACGGAGCTCCATCGCAGTCTTTAACACTGGTAGCATGCCGCGACAGCGTGGACGTGAACCGTATGTGCAGTTGACGGACTTTGAGCGAGGGCGTGTAGTGGGCATGCGGGAGGCCGGGCGGACGTACCGCCGAATTGCTCAACACGTGGGGCGTGAGGTCTCCACAGTACATCGATGTTGTCGCCAGTGGTCGGCGGAAGGTGCACGTGCCCGTCGACCTGGGACCAGACCGCAGCGACGCACGGATGCATGCCAAGATCGTAGGATCCTACGCAGTGCCGTAGGGGACCGCACCGCCACTTCCCAGCAAATTAGGGGCACTTTTGCTCCTGGGGTATCGGCGAGGACCATTCGCAACCGTCTCCATGAAGCTGGGCTACGGTCCCGCACACCGTTAGGCCGTCTTCCGCTCACGCCCCAACATCGTGCAGCCCGCCTCCAGTGGTGTCGCGACAGGCGTGAATGGAGGGACGAATGGAGACGTGTCGTCTTCAGCGATGAGAGTCGCTTCTGCCTTGGTGCCAATGATGGTCGTATGCGTGTTTGGCGCCGTGCAGGTGAGCGCCACAATCAGGACTGCATACGACCGAGGCACACAGGGCCAACACCCGGCATCATGGTGTGGGGAGCGATCTCCTACACTGGCCGTACACCACTGGTGATCGTCGAGGGGACACTGAATAGTGCACGGTACATCCAAACCGTCATCGAACCCATCGTTCTACCACTCCTAGACCGGCAAGGGAACTTGCTGTTCCAACAGGACAATGCACGTCCGCATGTATCCCGTGCCACCCAACGTGCTCTAGAAGGTGTAAGTCAACTACCCTGGCCAGCAAGATCTCCGGATCTGTCCCCCATTGAGCATGTTTGGGACTGGATGAAGCGTCGTCTCACGCGGTCTGCACGTCCAGCACTAACGCTGGTCCAACTGCGGCGCCAGGTGGAAATGGCATGGCAAGCCGTTCCAGGACTACATCCAGCATCTCTACGATCGTCTCCATGGGATAATAGCAGCCTGCATTGGTGCGAAAGGTGGATATACACTGTACTAGTGCCGACATTGTGCATGCTCTGTTTCCTGTGTCTATTTGCCTGTGGTTCTGTCAGTGTGATCATGTGATGTATCTGACCCCAGGAATGTGTCAATAAAGTTTCCCCTTCCTGGGACAATGAATTCACGGTGTTCTTATTTCAATTTCCAGGAGTGTATACACTAGCTGCCGGCTGTGACGTGACTGGTGCCCGTGACATTCCCATATGTGGGTATGTTTTGAGTCGGCGTTCGATGTGCCCTCTTCAACGGCGCGATCGCTGGATCCCACGAATCACTGAGCTGCAAGCCACCGTCTCTATTCAGGGTGTCTGCGGTAATTTTTATTTCAATAGCTTCCTTTATTAAACTGTCCCAGAGGCCGTTAGTGCGAGTCACGACAGAGGTAACGTCAAATTTTATGTGGTGACCGTTCTCTAACGCATGCTCAGCTAACGCAGGTTTCTCTGCATAGCGTCGGCGATAACACCTCTCATGTTCTTTCCTGCGCTGTTCGACAGTGCGCACTATTTGGCCGATGTACTTCTGGCCACACTGTCAAGGTATTTCGTAGACTCCAGGTGTTATGAGACCTACTGCGTCTTTAACTTAGTAATTGACGGATTTTCGTTGGAGGCCTCAGGACTGATTTGATCTTGTGTCTTTGCAACAGGCGGCTTATTTTTCCCGACAGCGATCGCGCGGTTGAAGAGGGCACATCGAACTCCGACTCAAAACATGCACACTAATGGGAATGTCACGGGCACCAGTGTCGACACAGCCGGCAGCTAGCGTATATAAGTGCGCACCAACAGCCCACTGGCAGTCATACAACTTGACAATGGCCAAGGAGTGCTTGGCCGTAAGCTCGTGTACTTTTAGGCAATTGACGCGGTTGGAAACCAGAGAACATATTATTCAATGTTATCGCCACGAGAGACTGCATTCACACATAGTGGAGAGTGTTGTACATCGGAATACTTTTCAGCCAGACCTGTAACAGATGTTCAAGATATTTTCTGAATCCATTTTGAAATTATAGCTTCCAATTTATGTGTGCTGCATTCTTTTCCTGAAATTAAAAAAGGATTACTCCCGAAAAGTAAGGTTTTTCCAAATGGGAGAAACAGTTCCAAAATACAAAATGGTCATGTTCCCACGAAGAAATACTTGACTGAAATTTACAGGTATTGCAATCGAGGAAATTACGTCAATACTGTACTCAATTGTCTGTAAGGTACCTTTTTAATATAGGACATGCTAAATATCAGAAAGAGAAATTAAATTAAAAAGAAGTATTAACATAAATCAGTTACAAGCTATAAATATTTTGCAATAGAAGCTATTGGGAACTACGAGCTGCATTCAAGTTCTAAGGCCTCCGATATTTTTTCTAATTAACTACTCACCCGAAATCGATGAATCTGTGTGCTTAAATTGAGCTGATTGTTTCTGGATTGAAAAATGGTATACACGTCTCATCCATTGTCACAACCGACGAAAAGAAAGTCCCATTCATGCTGTCGTTGCGCGTCAACATTGCTTGGCAACATGCCACACGGGCAGCCGTGTGGTCGTCCGTCAGCATTTGTGGCACCCACCTGGATGACACTTCTTGCATTTTCAGGTCGTCATGCAGGATTGTGTGCACAGAACCCACAGAAATGCCAACTCTGGAGCGCGATCTGTTCAACAGTCATTCGGCGATCCCACAAAACAATTCTCTCCACTTTCTCGATCATGTCGTCAGACCGGCTTGTGCGAGCCCGAGGTTGTTTCAGTTTGTTGTCACACGATGTTCTGCCTTCATTAAACTGTCGCACCCACGAACGCACTTTCGACACATCCATAACTCCATCACCACATGTCTCCTTCAACTGTCGATGAATTTCAATTGGTTTCACACCACGCAAATTCAGAAAACGAATGATTGTACGCTGTTCAAGTAAGGAAAACGTCGTCATTTTAAGTATTTAAAACAGTTCTCATTCTCGCCGCTGGCGGTAAAGTTCCATCTGCCGTACGGTGCTGCCATGTCTGGGACGTATGGACAATGAACGCGGCCTCATTTTAAAACAATGCGCATTTTTCTATTTCTGTCCAGTCCGGAGAAAAAAATCGGAGGCCTTAGAACTTGAATGCACCTCGTAAGTGTGTCAAAAACGTATTGTTCAGTTCAGTTTGCATATTCTCTATTTGATCAGTTTACGGGAGTCGCCCCTCCCCCTTCCTCACCTCCTCTGACGTCATAATAAACGGAAGCACCGAGGAACCGAATGAAATGTGGTGTATAAGCCGCTGTTTTGGGTCGCCACTTGTGTGTGTTTCGACCGGGCGCCACCGGGTACCGGGCAGAGTTATGAGCGTGCACATCTTTACGCCGCAGAGGTGGAGTCGTGTGCCGCTGTGCAGGTGCCTCTGGATTCTGGACGGAGTGTCGAGCACTGACAACTCAGAGCAGAAACACCGTTATTGCTCTGCGTTAGGACAACTCGCAATAGACAGCGAATGTACCTCTGCCACACGCTGCCCGTAATTCACACAACAAATATTATACTGAATGCAGCCAACGCATACTACACCACTGACCATTAAAATTGCTACACCACGAATATGACGTGCTACAAACGCGAAATTCAACGGACAGGAAGAAGATGCTGTGATATGCAAATGATTAGCTTCTCAGAGCATTCACACAACGTTGGCGCCGGTGGCGACACCTACAACGTGCTGACATGAGGGAAGTTTCCAACCGATTTCTCACACACAAGTAGCAGTTTACCGGCATTGCCTGGTGAAACGTTGTTGTGATGCCTGGTGTAAGGAGGAGGAATGCGTACCATCACGTTACCGACTTTGATAAAGGTCGGATTGTAGCTGCTCGCGTCGGTCGAGATCCTATGACTGTTAGCAGAATATGGAATCGGTGGGTCCAGGAAGGTAATACGGGACGCCGTGCTGGAACCCACATGGCCTCGTATCACTAGCAGTCGAGATGACAGGATTCTTATCCGCAAGGGCTGTAACGGATCGTGCAGCCACGTCTCGATCCCTGAGTCACAAGATGGGGACGTTTGCAAGACCATCTGCACCAACAGTTTGACGGCGTTTCCAGCAGCATGGACTATCAGCTCGGAGACCATGGCTGCGGTTACCCTTGACGCTGCATCACAGACAGGAGCACCTGCGGTGGTGTACTCAACGACGAACCTGGGAGCGCGAATGGAAAAACGTCATTTTTTCGGATGAATCCAGGTTCTGTTTACAGCTTCATGATGGTCACATCCGTGTTTGGCGATATCCCGGTGAACGCACATTGGAATCGTGAATTCGTCATCGCCATACTGGCGTATCACACGGTGTGATATAATGGGGTGCCATTAGTTACACGTCTAGATCAGCTCTCGTTAGCACTGACGGCAATTTGAACAGTGGAGGTTAGAATTTTTAAGAAAAAAAATCTGCGCAACACTACGCGCTGTTAACAGCCAGCTGCCCAACACTACAATGGCAGACAACAATGCAAACTACCCACAGACTGGACACAGTACAGCCAGTGATTTTTCATACAGAGCGCTACGTGGCGTTACCAATAAGAAAACATAAACAGCCTACTTACATAATCACAACCATGGAGATTGTGACATAGTCGGAAAAACGGTCAAATATTTACGACGAATAAGAATTTAAATATCATTGTTGGTCTCAGAATCCGTCACAAACGTGAAGATGGAGAAAAATAATGTTTACGCATTACAAGCTGCACCCTGTTACCCTTGACACGGTAAAACGATACGTCTAAACAGACGGCCACACTGAATAGTGTACGTTCGTCATAAAGCTGTTGCCTATGTTAGGATCTGCTGAAGACTTTTACCGTCACTGTGTCACTTGCTGATATATAGTTATAAGAAATCCTACCAAGCGTGACTTGTTTTTGATAGTCCTTAAATGAGCCAAAAACAACTTCAGTAAAAAAAAGAATATAAACCTCCACGCGGGTGAAAGATAGCGCTTATCGATTGCCCTTGCAGTTCTGACTTTTGATTGGTGGCTTTGGTATAGTTTAGACGTCGTGGTGGTGATATTGCTAGCCCCGAGTTGCTTCCGTTGTTGCTGTGGTCATGTGCCTGGCGCTAGCGATGAATGCATCCAATTGAGATGCATGGCGGGTAGCCTATACCACCTGCGCCTGTCTGCGGCCGAGCGATTGGGAGAGCTGGAGTGACCGCTTCCTGTGGAGCAGCATTCAAACAAACTGACTGAGAAAACCGTGTAGAAATTTAGCTTCTGACATAAGATTAGTGTATCTTGACATTTATCCTTCATAAATCTAAAGGAATATTTTTGCTCATCAATTGCCAATACGTGTTTGTTATGATCGGTTTACACAATTTTTTTTTTTACCACCTAAGTAATAAGTTGCTTCTCGCACTATGTGTACGGCAAACGGCAAGAAACAGATGTGACTAATTTTATTTTACGAACATAGCATCCTGAATCACGTACTTTCCTTCTTTCATTTTGGCCAACTAGCTATCACATGATACATTTTTATTTATTCTCATTTTCTGCTTTCTTGTCTTCCAACATTTTTTTTCATCTCATCGCCACGTCTACGTTTCCTTCTTCGGATTACTAAGCACCTGTTATCTTACTGCTTCCGCCTTGAAATTTTTCGAACTTTCATACTTTTATTTTGAAAATGCCTCTTACTGCCCCTGCTTCGGCTTGTGGTTATGTGTATCTATTTTGTGAACTTCTCAGACCCAGCGTGTTCTTAATCATTTTGCTCAGAGATATTTGAAGATCTACTTTGTCAGCCTATTGTCATTAATCTCGTATAAATGTCATAAGAATGTCATTCTTATCTTCATTATTGATAGTTTTGTGCTTCTATATTCAGATACTACCTGAGAAAGGCAATCTTTGCCTGGTCATTATTTTCATTCAGCCAGCCAAACGGCTGTGGTAACCACATGCAGCCCTATATATGGCGTTTACTTCTCTGTAACAGTCAGATGGAAATGTGAGGACAGATTCTCATAACTCAACATGTATTGACTTCCAGACATATTCTTATTCGATATTTTCTTTAAGTGTTGACCATTACTGCCTCCTTCATAGTGGCATGCTTGAATAAAATCTTCTCGGTTTCAAGCCGTGTCATTTCAAATAAAACATTCGAGCTTTCGATAGCTGTCTCTTCCATCATCATCAGGGGTTAAACTCACTGACTTCCGGGGATGGCAAGGTACCCTACTTATAAAGAAGCAAGGCACCATCGGGAAGCTTCCGGAGTGAGCCAGAGTTGTGCGTGTGCGGGAGGCAAGTTGGCCTGCTCCTAGCGGCTCCTTCCCGCCACGGTGCTGAGTGACGTCACATGGTGTGGGAGGGGGGGGGGGGCGCCGTCACGTGTGAAACTGCCGCTTCTGCGTCCCTATAAGCGTTAAGCTTACGTCTTTGTTTTCATTCGCTGAGCGAAAGAAAGTCGTAGGCTTGAGGTTTGACACTTGTAGGGATGCAGAAGCGGCAGTTTCAAACGTGGCGCCGGCTCCTCCCACCATGTGACGTCACTCGGTCCCGTGACGGGACGGAGCCGTTAGGAGCTGACGAAATTGCCTCCCATGCGCCACTCTGGCCCTCTCTGGAAGCTGCCGGACGCTGTCATTGCTTCTGTATAAGCAGATCACCGTGCCAACCCCGGCAGTCAGTGATTTTAAATACTGATGACGATGGCTGGGACAGGTGTCAAAAGTTCGACTTTTTGCATTGGAATTGACGCGGGTTTTATTGAATACTACCTCCTGTAGGAATATGTGTCATACATTTTTTAAACACCCTATTTACACGCTTCTGATGTGGAACGAATGCCTATCACAACAGAGTAACTGAACATTAGAGAGCGTTCTCAAACATTTGGGAGCATTTCAGAACATTCTCTCACGTTCTGGATAATTTTGTAAAATTCAGGAACATTCTACATTCTCAAACATTCTCGAACATTCTGGGAGGAATATTCTAGCCAGTCTCAGACACTTCAACAGTAGACTCGCAGCTGCTTCGACGTCCTATAAGCAGTCCATTTCACAATCCCCTCTTTTGACGTCCGTACCTTAGGATCCAACACCTGTAGCTCCCAACTATGACCTTGCGGACCAGAGGGCAACCATGTCATACAACTTCCATGGGACAGCAGCCTTGGATTGGAGAGTCATAGCGGCATGCATGGACACACAACGCTTATATTTTTATTACATATTCCTTCTTAATCACTAACCTTCTTTGCCTATTTTTGGACTTAACCTTATCCTCATGATTCTCCTCTCTAATCTTTCATGTTTCTAATTCGTGTAACGTATGAACAGGGCTAGACATTCACTTGTGTGGAGGAATTCTTGTTTCACAAGTCTGCTGTAATTTATATTCTTGTACTTCTGGATATATTCTTTTAATTGTGTTGGTCGTTGTTGTTATTCCACATGCCGTTTCAAGTTTGTATCTCCTTTCATTTATTGCAGGTATTTTAAACTTCTTTTCTTTAATTAAATTTTAGTAGTTACTTCAGCTTTTGAGAGTTCCGTTTCACCGATATCTGTCAAATAAACTTTGTTGCAGTATTTATACTTCAGATGAACTTAGTTTTCATGTACAGAGACTTTAACCTGCACTGCTGAGCTCCTGTCCCCTGTGATGGACTTCTATTCTAGGCATGTGTTATATTTTCAGATAAGAGTGTAAAAGCATCTGCAAATGGCAGGCAGTTTGGCTCAATAAACTGTTTCTTTGTTCCCTGTGTTATAGGTGGTTGGTTGGTTGGTTGTTTCGGGGAAGGAGACCAGACAGCGTGGTCATCGGTCTCATCGGATTAGGGAAGGATGGGGATGGAAGTCGGCCGTGCCCTTTCAGAGGAACCATCCCGGCATTTGCCTGGAGTGATTTAGGGAAATCACGGAAAACCTAAATCAGGATGGCCGGACCCGGGATTGAACCGGCGTCCTCCCGAATGCGAGTCCAGTGTCTAACCACTGCGCCACCTCGCTCGGTATAGGTGGTCTACGATATTCTTTTGATACGTCATTCAAAATTCTTACTATTTTCTGTAACAGTCATTTGAAGAGGACGGATGAGCCATCATCTTGTCTTATACCTATATTTCTTTACAAGGCCCATGAGCGTTACTTTCGAGGTTGCCGGTGAGTGTTTGACAGACTGTATTTACGAATTTAATATTACAGTACTGCTGCTCCCACAAATGTGTATCGTTACTGTGACAACTTGCATCAGTTGACGCTGGTGGTGGAGCAGCAGTCCTTCATTTCATTATTAAGTCTAAAAATGAGCTGGTTGGACCATAACCGGCCACAACAGTTAAACAGAAGTACGATCTACAATATTTTGTCGATAAGAAAGCTAAACAAGTCCACTGACTTTCCTTCCTGTACAGTGGTGGATCTCTATAATTGTGAATATTACGGACAGGTTCACTTGATTTGTCTCCAGTGTCTCGATAAATCTACTGCTGTTTAGAATTTATTTCATCACTCTAAACAGGTCACACCAGCTGTTTTGACCTGTCGTCCATTCACGTTTTCTCGTTTCTGGTCTCCGTTGGACGACAAGTGCAAACACACAGACCGCTGGCGGCGCAGCCAGCAGAATAGCTGAGACTTGCCGGGGGTTAGTAGTGATTCGGCTGTTTGGCGCCCTACCAGCGGTGGGTGTCTCGGGAGCTGAGGCCTGCAGGACAGACCGGAATTTAATCTCGCGGCCAATGCGGAGTGAGGAGCCGGAAGGCGCGGCGCTGCGGTCGGGTTACAGCCACATCTGAGACAGGCGTGCGGCCACACACCCGTCTCCCCCCCCCCAATTGCCCCCCTTCCTTAACCCTGTTGCTGCATTTCTTTTGCCGCAACACTGTGCAGGGGATAGATTCTGCGTCCTCTCTGCTCCTTCCTTGAAGTAGTAATTGTTTTTTTTCTTCTTGGCTCAAATGGTTCAAATGGCTCTGAGCACTATGGGACTTAATGAAGTGTCGGCAGAATTGCCAACACTGTTTTTAGAGGAGGCCGAAATGCACGCTATAATCTCACGCAGGCTGGCGTGAGGTCTGAAACAGGATACGTAATGAATGCTATAAAGAAAAGTACGTAGCTTCTGGAATACTTAACTTTAATCCACATTTGTAGAACGTCTCTCGTTACTGTACAGGCTTTATAATCACAATATCAATTGGTAATGGCGCCTTGCTAGGTCGTAGCAAAAGTAGCTGAAGGCTATGCTAACTATCGACTCGGCAAATGAGAGCGTAGTTGTCAGTGAACCATGGCTAGCAACGTCGGCTGTACAACTGGGGCGAGTGCTAGTACGTCTCTCTAGACCTGCCGTGTGGTGGCGCTCGGTCTGCAATTACTGACAGTGGCGACACGCGGGTCCGTCGTATACTAGCGGACCGCGGCCGATTTAAAAGCTACCACCTAGCAAGTGTGGTGTCTGGCGGTGACACCACAGTATATATGCACTGTTATCATATTTCTGTAGTAGCCACCAACTGGAACAGTACATGATGTCAACTTGTGCCATAAATTGGTATGCATGAGACAGCATGCTTACCTAATTTGTTCCAAAACGCCGCGCACGAACACGCGATTTTCCGATGCCCATACCTTGGATTCTACTGGCGATAAAAACGTAAGATCAAATGTTTTGGATAGCGTTTCCGTTACGGAATTTTTGTATACCCAGCAGAATGATCGTCTTAGTGTCACTAACCTACTGTACAGGGTCAAATTATGCATATTGCACACTTCCTCCTGCTTGGGCAAATAGAGCAAATCGGTTGGTTTCTTTTTGTATTTGATATGGACTACGGTGGGCTTCATGGCACTTACGGAGGCACCATTAACTCATGGGTGGTTCCTCGGAAAACCCAAAATAGAGGGTTTTTACTATATTTTCGACGTCACCAGCGGATCAAACCCCAGCCAAGGATTCCAAAATGACTTTGCACAGAAATTGGCTAAAATTTTGACGATGTATTCCAAAGATCCGCATTTTTAACGATATTGATGGCAAATGAGAGAAAGAGAGGGACACTGTGGCAATGCAACGTTGTTGACCATTACGGAACAGTGCTAGGATAATAGTGAAGGAGACAGTGTCAGGAGGGGGGAGGGAGGAATAAAGAGAAAGTGGAAGTGAGTGCCAGAGATAACGAGAGACAGAGTATATGACAGTGACAACGAGGAAGAGAGAAACAGTGACAGTGGGAAAAGACAGCAGCAGAAGGAAGGGAGGAATATTAACTGAAAGAGAGAGCAAGAGGAAGGCAGTGACACGGAGAGAAGGCCGTAATAATGGAACACAACGAAGGGGACTGTGGCTGTGACGCAAGAGACAATGACGGGGAGACACAAAGAGATAATGACAGTGAGTTGGGCTGAATGAGAGTGAGAAATGGCAACTGGGAGTGGATTGATCAGAGCGATTTACGGCGACGGACTAGTTGGTATGAGTGAGTTACAGTTAGGATAGCCTGTTTGAGTCTAAGGTGAGTTACATATTAAAAACGCACTAATATGTTCACAAGACGAAATTTTTGGGAAAATTTGTAAAGTTACTGAGGAAGGTAGAATGAAGCAGCTGGTACCCCACTTGTCGGTCAGAATCTTTTAAATAACAGCAACATACTCGCATTTTTTGTGCCCCAAAAGGCGAACTTTTCCGCTGTTTTCTTTCTTCCCCATTTCGATTCAGAAGCTACTCATTAGTTATTTCACCTCTCTAACTAACTTTCAGCGTTCTTCTGTAGCACCACATTTCAAAATCTTCTGATCTCTCCTTGTCTGAGCTACTTATCGTCCACATTTCATTTCCATACAGACTACGCTCCAGAAAAATACTTTCGGTAAGAAATAATTAAGACTTGAAGTTATTTTAGACGTTAAAAAAATTCCTCTTTTTTGTAAATTTTTCTCTTGAAATAGCCAGTCTGCACTTTATATCTTACTGTTTCCAATACCATCACTTGCTGCTCAAATAAGAAACTCGACTACTACTTGTTATGTCTGATTTCCTAATCTACTTCTTTCGTCGATTGATTGAACTCAGCTGCATTTCATTACCGTTGTTCCACTATTACTGACGTTCATCTTATGAGTTCTTTTCAAGGCACTGCCCAGCCATTCACTAGAACTGCTCTTCCAAGGCCTTTGTTCTCTCTGACCGAACTGCAACGCCTTCGACAAACCCCTTTTCAAATATCTACTTACTTTAATCTCTTGTTTATCTTGCAGACTGACTAACAATGAGGATATACTACAATCATGTCCCACTCTCTTCTCAAATATTGCTATGCGTTATACCACGGAAAAGTTAAGATTGTTCTACTAACGCAAAAGTGAGGTACTGAAACACATATAGCAGAGTCGTTACTAATGGGTTTTTCTTCAGTGAATCTGAAAAGAATATCGACATTTTGTTACCACAATAAATTTTGTAGCACAGAAAGCTAATAAGTGTAATTATCAATGATTTTTTCTTAATGTAGTGCATTCATGTTTTCTTTCAATAAGTTCCAGTTTTTATAACGCAAACTTCCGTGAAGTGAGCAGATCGGGATATTTATTAGTCCTCTGAAGCATGTTACAAATCTGTTCAGTTACAGATTCATCTCTGCTTAGATGGAAATGTATAACGCAGAGTATGAAAAGGTGTAACTTTTTATTACGTACAGAGTTGGAAACGGCTGGTGCCATATTATAGCCACTACGTCATCAAGGATACGTACCGGGAAAAAGTTGTAAGATCTTTTGAGAGTTTTTCAATACACTCAAAATGTATTGTGAGGACAATACGTATGAGTACATGTAATGATAAGCTATACGGATCAACTATTCAAGCTGTTTAAGGTTGCATGCATGGATCTGTTCTGACAGGGTCATACTAGTACACGGCGCGGCTTCCACGGACAGCAATGAAGACACCAGCTAAGAAGAGATTACGCAGCAATTCTGTAATATTGGTTTCGACTGTCGCACAACACGAAGACAGTTCTTCCAACCCGTGGCTGCCATTGGCAGCAGTCAGTTTCTTCCAGCAAGGGAGCTCTGTTACGTTCCCTGTGGTACGATTCCTCAACTCGAGAACATCGTGAATTTTTTAATATTTCTCTCTACATGATGGAGGCAGAAGAAATGAATTTTTCATGACAGATATTCGCGGCGCTAGTACTCATTTCTCGCAGACACTAAGGTTGCGCGTCACAAATCCCGGCGTATGAGAACACACGACGGCGGGTAACTGAGGGCGCATCAAATATTGAAGAAGGTCGTCTAGAGGCGTAGAGCCGCTCGGTTGCCCCTGGCAGGCTTTGATCTTCGTCTCCACCGACAGCTGCAATCGCTGGCCTGCCTTCGCGCTATTTTGCATTTACGCCGTCTCAGCCGGATGAAATAACTCTACTAATAATCAGGGTCTTTAAAGTGTAACAGTGAATAATTCTGAAATTCAAAGTCGACTTGAAGTATTCGGAGAGTTTTCCACTACACAGATGTCCTGTTTCAGCAAGCTTTGTTTACGAACTTGCCTACTGAGTAAATTGTAAGTAGGCTGTTTAGATTTTTATATTGGTAACGCCACGTAGCGCTCTGTATGAAAATCACTGGCTGTGCTGTGTGCAGCCTGTGGCTAGTTTGCATTGTTGTCTGCCATTGTAGTGTTGGGCAGCGGCAGCTGGATGTGAACAGCGCGTAGCGTTGCGCAGTTGGAGGTGAGCCGCCAGCAGTGGTGGATGTGGGGAGAGAGATGGCGAAGTTTTGTAATTTGTCATGAACTGCTATATATATTATGACTATTAAGGTAAATACATTGTTTGTTCTCTACTAAAATCTTTCATTTGATAACTATCCCTATCAGTAGTTAGTGCCTTCAGTAGTTTGAATCTTTTATTTAGCTGGCAGTAGTGGCGCTCTGCAAGACTCTTCACTGGTGAGTGTGCACCCGCACAGTCACAACAGATGGCTGCTGGTCATCTCTACAAGGATTACAGTGGGTCTACACCTCTGGTGGCCCACCAATACCACAATCTCTACCAGGAATACAGTGGGTCTACTCTGTGATGACCTACCTACCAATCTTCTTCAAAACGTCGAATGACTCTGCTGTGGGTTTCCTCTGTTGTGGCCCATTACCTCTCAGCATGTCAAGTGTCAGCACTGTCTTTCCGTTGGAAGGACAACACTACTTCAAGACTGCATGGAAATCCACTACTTCTGTGTGCAATTTCTTTTACTAATGAGACTTTGTGAAAAAAAAACTGTAATTACTACTGTGATGTACAATCTGGACTGTCTTTATGGACTGTGAGAAAATTTTAGCTTTTGACCAACATTGTATAAATAAGTGTGTGCATTTGATATCTTTGTTATTGTAATTATGAAAAATTTTTTCAAATGTTTATTGGCCACTGCCCAAAAATATTTTGTAAAATTTTTTGTGGGGAGCATGGGGGCTATGTAAGTAGGCTGTTTAGATTTTTATATTGGTAATGCCACGTAGCGCTCTGTATGAAAATCACTGGCTGTGCTGTGTGCAGCCTGTGGCTAGTTTGCATTGTTGTCTGCCATTGGAGTGTTGGGCAGCGGCAGCTGGATGTGAACAGCGCGTAGCGTCGCGCAGTTGGAGGTAAGCCGCCAGCAGTGGTGGATGTGGGGAGAGAGATGGCGAAGTTTTGTAATTTGTCATGAACTGCTACATATATTATGACTATTAAGGTAAATACATTGTTTGTTCTCTACTAAAATCTTTCATTTGATAACTATCCCTATCAGTAGTTAGTGCCTTCAGTAGTTTGAATCTTTTATTTAGCTGGCAGTAGTGGCGCTCGCTGTGTTGCAGTAGTTCGAGTAACGAAGATTTTTGTGAGGTAAGTGATTTGTGAAAGGTATAGGTTAAAGTTAGTCAGGGCCATTGTTTTGTAGGGATTATTGAAAGTCAGATTGCGTTGCGCTAAAAATATTGTGTGTCACTTTAGTGAATGTTTGAGTACGTTCAGTTTTGCTCAGCTGTTTGAAAAGCAAATAGTGTAAGAAGTTTATCAGCACAGTCGTGTAAAAATTGTCGTAAAGGGACGTTTCAAAATGACAGTCTGATTTCTATTTTTGCCTTTCATCGATGCCTGTTTACTAACAGGATCGTCAAAATTGACGTGCCGAGTTTGGATCCTCAAACTATTTGTCTGTTAGTTGAAACAAGATAGGTTCACTGCGCTTGGAATAATCAGGAGTTAACAACAAACGTAACTTAGATGTTTTATTTCTGTTCATGTCTTCTAACTGTGAAGGTTCGAGATAATTTTGATGGGAGATTATTGTACACAGATTTGCTAGAACATCTAGGACCTGGACGAGTAAATTCTAAGCGTAATGAACATATCTACACATCGAGCGAGGTAGCGCAGTAGTTAGACACTGGACTCGCGTTCGGGAGGACGACGGTTCAATCCCGCGTCCGGCCATCCTGATTTAGGTTTTCCGTGATTTCCCTAAATCACTCCAGGCAAATGCCGGGATGGTTCCTCTGAAAGGGCACGGCCGACTTCCTTCCCCATCCTTCCCTAATCCGATGAGACCGATGACCTCGCTGTCTGGTCTCCTTCCCCAAAACAACCCAACCCAACCCTTTCTACACAATGAATGACATGAAATTCATTACAATATAGAAGTTGTCTTAGAACACAGTACCGGTACTAACACATTTGGAACGAACTGAAAATACACAATTATATCCTACTAATAGAAACAGACCATTAACTCCAATACAACAGCTGCTTTTAACTTTGCGTTTCAATGTTACTGGGACTTTTCAAATGTTAATAGCAGTCCTAAATCGTATTTATAAATCAACTGCAGTCACCGCGGAAAAACGGTTTAGGAACGTAGGGGTGGCGGTTATCTCGTGCAGAATTTGAACGACTCCTCTGCGGCCATTTGGACATCCGCGGCATGACCTGCTGTCCGCATTGTGTCGGCTCGCGATGGGCGTTCTCTCATCCTGTGTAGTAAACACGACAGCCTTCGGCAAACCTTATTGTGTCTGGTGTCACCTTTTACAACCTGCATTTAAGTTAATGGCGCCCTTCGTAACGCTTTGATTTGCTGCCTGTCTGCAAAATTGCCAACCCTGCCACATGTAATTCTCAAGCAATAAAACTACAAATCTACAACCACTATTTGATAATATTGAAAAAAAGTAAAGGAAAATGCTATTTTCCAATGAAGTTAATTCGAGCTACATATAAAACTACGTACATTGCATAACAAACTCGAGAAAACCCTCATTTTCGCCTTCCTTTCACTTTGCTCGTAGCTCGGTTGTCTTCAACTTTTCTTTTTCGTACTTCATTATTTCGTATCGCCTCACATTCTTACATTCTTCTTTCTGGTTTTAAGACGTAAATGTAATTCTTGGATACATAGATTTACTCTCGATCCTGACATTTCCAATTTTTTCTCAAAGGGCTCATGCCGCTTTTTTTTTTTTTTTTTTTTTTTTTTTTTTTTTTTTTTTTTTTCTAAGGGAGGTCTATTTCTTGCTGTCCACGGCCTCTCGTTTGAGGATACTGACAATGAATGTTCAGTAACATTGTTGCTGATGTTTGATTTTCAAGCAGCTGAGCAGAACTGAAAGTACTCAGATATTTCTCTCTTTACTTATTCTGATCAACACTAAACTGACACACAATATTTTTAGAGCAACGCAATCTGACTTTCAATAATCCCTACAAAAGAATGACCCTGACTAACAATAACCTATACCTTTCATGAATCGCTTACCTCACAAAAATACTGCCAGCTAAATAAAAGATTCTAATTACTGAAGGCACTAACTACTGATAGGCATAGTTAGCAAATGAAAGATTTTATAGAGAACAAACAATGTATTATCCTTAATAATATTCAAAAGTCTTCATATATATATACACAGGGTGTCCCAGCTATCTTCTCCACCCAAAATATCTCTGGAACAATAACAGCTATTGGAAAACGACTTTCACCGGTATCAATGTAGGGCTGGAGCCCATGAATGTAAATATTTGGAAACATTCTAAAACGAAAGCATATGTGTTTTTTAACACAAACTTATGTTTTTTTAAATGGACCTCCTATATTTTTTCTTCAGCAATCCATAGCATGACAAAGCACATACACAATGGCGTTGATTGCATCGCAATATTCCCATTACATCTCGAGATATTGAGACGCGAAGTTGACGCTTGAAACACCCGACATGCGCTGCTAGCGCACGTCCTGAGGCTCAGGCGTGAACCCCATGCTGCCCGTAATCGCGTTGTGATTGATATGTGTAATCACACCTCGATACTTATCAAGAGGTCCGAAACGAATAATACGGTCTGCTGTCATCCTGCATTAACATCGTACATTCCAGCAGGTATTTATCCCATAGGCGGTCGCGCGGTTCCAGACTGTAGCGCCTAGAACCGCTTGGCCACCCCGGCGGGCCATATTACAAATATCTGGACTCGTTTTCAGGAGGTTGACGGTTCAAGTCCCCATCCAGCCACCCACATTTAGATTTTCCGTTATTTCCATGAGTCACTCACTCGAAAGCTGGGCGCTGCCGAATTCTCTACTCTCGTTTCATAATTTGAGCTTGTGCTACGTCTACAAAAACCTCGCTGTTGATGCTAACTATAATTTTCTTTCCCTGCTTTGCATGTAACGGTATCATACTCAAAAAATCATGTTATGACTGTGTGCCCATATGCTTTTACCAGTTGTTCCATTTCGTGTATGAGGAACCTTAGTAGAGGTATTTAATCGATAGCCTCCACCTTTTTAAACCCATCGCCTCTGTCAGCGATTCGGCACCGAAAGCAGTCATTTCCTCCTTTGGCTGTCGACATGGTAGGCGCTTCGTCAGCAACAACAACGACTGGGAGTATTACGAACAGCAACTTTTGTCTATGTAGGTACGGAAAATACAAACCACTTCTCTCGATTGTCCTCGCACGGTACCCTCTGGCCAACAAAGCGAAGTGCAGCTTTTCCACTGAATGACATGTGATGAGATAGTTTCTGACGTTATTCAGTGTCACCCAACACACAACAAATATTAGCAGTTACCAATAAAATACTAACCCTGCAATTGTAAGAAATGAAAATAAATAAAATCTTTATGTCCAACGATGTATCTCACAAGACAGAAAGCAGCCTGCAAATCGAAGTGCTTTGGTGATGAATCTAACCAGAGTACTTGCTTCGCAGCTGTCTATCCTAAAGTAATTTTGAACAGACTATAAAGACTGTCTCCTACTGGCATCTGGACTCAGTATCGATAAGTAATGTTGTAACGTGAAGCTTCTTTGTGAACCTATTTGAAATGATAATATTGTTTCTATTCCTACTTTTGCTTTAGGAGATTAATCTTAGCGTTTTGTTTAATTCTGATCTACCATTCAACCAGACTGTGATGCTTCAATAAAATGTAAACAAAAATTAATTACATCCATTGTAAACCCGTGTTAACTTATGTTGGCAGCTCATTACATAACAGTCAGTTAAAAACATTGAGCTCCAAAACTGCTAACAGGCAGAACCTTAAGTCTCAATCCACCTACTTTTCATCACACCTGCAAGACCTCCATCTATTCCACCCTTAGGCATGCAAATGTTGTGTGCGCTTGCACTAATCTTAAATGTTATGAATACCAAGAAACTCCATAGCACCATGCACTCTGCTTTGCATTCCGCAACATTCTACACTTCCTCGCCCATTCCCTTTGCCACTTACCCGAATTTCGAAGCCTCCTCCAACAGAACAACTATATCTCTCCTGCTGCTCCTGTAAGCTAGTTTTCCAACACCTCATATTCTCCCCTGTCCTTGAGAACCTTTCCCTGCTACAACGGCTCCCTTAATATGTCCTAACGTCCCTCCATCTCCCTACCCTCTACATAAATTCCCGAAAGAGTCTCAGTCACCTTCCGTTCCAGGCCGTGATCCTATCCTCACAATTTACTCCTCCTTCGAATCACAATCCCATCCCAATGATGACTATAACGCATCCTTTCCTCGTCTGGCTGGCACCACACTCCTATCCAAACACCTCCAGCCCAACTATCACCTCCATCCCACAAATCCATTAACCGCCTCAACCCAACATCTAGTCCAATACCTCCCGCATCCCAGTCCAAATTATTAGTTACCAGCAACCCCCATCACGTGATCCTCAATATGGTGCTGAATGTTTATCAAATCACCACTTTTTCCTAATAGTATTATCTAATTTTGCCTGAAGAGAACGAGTTGAAAATTAGCTGAAACTTTGCAACAATACAACGCCACGGCTATATTGGTAACCCGAGAAGAATTCATCAATGATTTTCATCGAGAAAGCCTGCATTCATTCATAACAAACCTCTAAGCAGGAATATCCAGCACAACTTCAATATGCTCCAAAACTACTCATCAAGAAGGCGATTCTGCTCAGCAGAGTGTCTTTCTTACAGCGGCGTCGGGAAAAGGCAGTGATATGGCAAGTCGCTTGCTTGAGACATCCCATCAACACGGCTAGGTACTAGGGTACTCGTTGAAACACTACGAAAACGCAACCATTGGACTCGTAATCCAAATACACTCCTGGAAATGGAAAAAAGAACACATTGACACCGGTGTGTCAGACCCACCATACTTGCTCCGGACCCTGCGAGAGGGCTGTACAAGCAATGATCACACGCTAGGCACAGCGGACACACCAGGAACCGCGGTGTTGGCCGTCGAATGGCGCTAGCTGCGCAGCATTTGTGCACCGCCGCCGTCAGTGTCAGCCAGTTTGCCGTGGCATACGGAGCTCCATCGCAGTCTTTAACACTGGTAGCATGCCGCGACAGCGTGGACGTGAACCGTATGTGCAGTTGACGGACTTTGAGCGAGGGCGTATAGTGGGCATGCGGGAGGCCGGGTGGACGTATCGCCGAATTGCTCAACACGTGGGGCGTGAGGTCTCCACAGTACATCGATGTTGTCGCCAGTGGTCGGCGGAAGGTGCACGTGCCTGTCGACCTGGGACCGGACCGCAGCGACGCACGGATGCACGCCAAGACCGTAGGATCCTACGCAGTGCCGTAGGGGACCGCACCGCCACTTCCCAGCAAATTAGGGACACTGTTGCTCCTGGGGTATCGGCGAGGACCATTCGCAACCGTCTCCATAAAGCTGGGCTACGGTCGCGCACACCGTTAGGCCGTCTTCCGCTCACGCCCCAACATCGTGCAGCCCGCCTCCAGTGGTGTCGCGACAGGCGTGAATGAAGGGACGAGTGGAGACGTGTCGTCTTCAGCGATGAGAGTCGCTTCTGCCTTGGTGCCAATGATGGTCGTATGCGTGTTTGGCGCCGTGCAGGTGAGCGCCACAATCAGGACTGCATACGACCGAGGCACACAGGGCCAACACCCGGCATCATGGTGTGGGGAGCGATCTCCTACACTGGCCGTACACCACTGGTGATCGTCGAGGGGACACTGAATAGTGCACGGTACATCCAAACCGTCATCGAACCCATCGTTCTACCATTCCTAGACCGGCAAGGGAACTTGCTGTTCCAACAGGACAATGCACGTCCGCATGTATCCCGTGCCACCCAACGTGCTCTAGAAGGTGTAAGTCAACTACCCTGGCCAGCAAGATCTCCGGATCTGTCCCCCATTGAGCATGTTTGGGACTGGATGAAGCGTCGTCTCACGCGGTCTGCACGTCCAGCATGAACGCTGGTCCAACTGAGGCGCCAGGTGGAAATGGCATGGCAAGCCGTTCCACAGGACTACATCCAGCATCTCTACGATCGTCTCCATGCGAGAATAGCAGCCTGCATTGCTGCGAAAGGTGGATATACACTGTACTAGTGCCGACATTGTGCATGCTCTGTTGCCTGTGTCTATGTGCCTGTGGTTCTGTCAGTGTGATCATGTGATGTATCTAACCCCAGGAATGTGTCAGTAAAGTGTCTCCTTCCTGGGACAATGAATTCACGGTGTTCTTATTTCAATTTCCAGGAGTGTAGTTTTCATCAACGAGACTCGCTGATTATGCCTGCATTTTCATGTAATATTCTACATTTTAATTTCAACAATATTTGCTCTTTAATCTACAATACTGGCCATTAAAATTGCTACACCACGAAGATGACGTGCTACAGACGCGAAATTTAACCGACAGGAAGAAGATGCTGTGATATGCAAATGATTAGCTTTTCAGAGCATTCACATAAGGCTGGAGCCAGTGGTGACACCTACAACGTGCTGACATGAGGAAAGTTTCACACCGATTTCTCATACACAAGCAGCAGTTGACCGGCGCTGCCTGGTGAAACGTTGTTGTGATGCCTCGTGTAAGGAGGAGAAATGCTTACCATCACGTTTCCGACTTTGATAAAGGTCGGATGGCAGCCTATCGCGATTGTGGTGTATCGTATCGCGACATTGTTCTTCGCGTTGGTCGAGATCCAATGACTGTAGACGACAGGCATCTTATCCGCATGGCTGTAACGGATCGTGCAGCCACGTCTCGATCCCTGAGTTGACAGAAGGGGACGTTTACAAGACAACAACCATCTGCACGAACAGTTCGACGATGTTTGCAGCAGCATGGACTATCAGCTCGGAGACCATGGCTGCGGTTACCCTTGGCACTGCATCACAGACAGGAGCACCTGCGATGGTGTACTCAACTACGAACCTGGGTGCACGAAAGGCAAAACGTCATGTTTTCGGATGAATCTAGCTTCTGCTTACAGCATCATGATGGTCGCATCTGTGTTTGGCGACATCCCGGTGAACGCACATTGGAAGCGTGTATTCGTCATCGCCATACTGGCGTATCACCCGGCGTGATGGTATGGGGTGCCATTCGTTACCCGTCTCGGTCACCTCTTGTCCGCATTGACGGCACTTTGAACAGTGGACGCTACATTTCAGATGTGTTACGACCCGTGGCTCTACCCTTTATTCGATCCCTGCGAAACCTTACATTTCAGCAGGATAATGCAAGACCGCATGTTGCAGGTCCTGTACGCGCTTTTCTGGATACAGAAATTGTTCGACTGCTGCCCTTTGCCAGCATATTCTCCAGATCTCTCACCAACTGAAAACATCTGGTCAATGGTGGACGAACAACTGGCTCGTCAGAATACGCCAGTCACTACTCTTGATGAACTGTGGTATCGTGTTGAAGCTGCAGGGGCAGCTGTACCTGTACACGCCATCCAAGCTCTGTTTGACTCAATGCCCAGGCGTGTCAAGGCCGTTATTACTACCAGAGGTGGTTGTTCTGGGTACTGATTTCTCAGGATGTATGCACCCAAATTGTGTGAAAATGTAATCACATGTCAGTTATAGTATAAAATATTAGTCCAATGAATACCCGTTTATCATCTATATTTCTTCTTGGTGTAGCAATTTTAGTGGCCAGTAGTGTATAAAGTTAATGAAAGAAAGTCAATGGCCGTTTCCACTCCAATTCTCCCAATACTCCACCGCGGCGTTGAAAGTGTAAAAACTTTTAAATATTTTTTAAAAAAACAGTGGTCGGTAATTTATGAATATACCGGAGATATGAAGAAGAATCTTGGCGCAGGAGTGCTTCCTTGCTAATTGAAGTTCCGACGACTAAGATGAAAATCCGTAACTGGAAGACGGTCATGCGGAAATGGCAGTGAGACAAGCGGTGGTTTGACGAGTCGTTTTTATAACCGACTGCAGCTCTGTATTGTACATGGTAACGGGCAAAAATGATAAAAAAGAATTATTGTATCGTAGCTCCATCATTTTGACTTAGCTTCAGGCAGGGCATGAGCTGTTATGCTAACTACTCCGCAGTACTTGGGGATGGCTCTCTTGCTATTACGCTGAGATGGGGACGCCACAACGGTATTGCTGAATGAGGTACGCCAACTTTCCGCCAAAGGCCCGCCAGTGGGTTGCCATCGAGGGAGGTACACAAGAGGGTCAGCGAGGTAGCGGGCCTAACAGCGGGTCGCTCTCTTGCCTGCCAGCTTCCTTACCCTCTGGACGTGTCCACCAGTGCTTCCTATTGAGGGCGAAATGCCCTTTCCGTACCACGCGCGGTTCAAACGCGACCACAGCCAGCTTTCATGAATATTGTACCAATTAGTGAGTAGTTCTTGGAAATAAAAACCCATTTTCCCCTGAATCCTGGCATTACTCAATTTATGTTGTTGTTGTTGTTGTTGTTATGGTCTTCAGTCCTGAGACTGGTTTGATGCAGCTCTCCATGCTACTCTATCCTGTGCAAGCTTTTTCATCTCCCAGTACCTACTGCAACCTACATCCTTCTGAATCTGCTTAGTGTATTCATCTCTTGGTCTCCCCCTACGATTTTTACCCTCCACGCTGCCCTCCAATACTAAATTGGTGATCCCTTGATGCCTCAGAACATGTCCTACCAACCGATCCCTTCTTCTGGTCAAGTTGTGCCACAAACTTCTCTTCTCCCCAATCCTATTCAATACTTCCTCATTAGTTATGTGATCTAATCTTCAGCATTCTTCTGTAGCACCACATTTCGAAAGCTTCTATTCTCTTCTTGTCCAAACTATTTACCGTTCATGTTTCATTTCCATACATGGCTACACTCCATACAAATACTTTCAGAAATGACTTCCTGACACTTAAATCTATACTCGATGTTAACAAATTTCTCTTCTTCAGAAACGCTTTCCTTGCCATTGCCAGTCTACATTTTATATCCTCTCTACTTCGACCATCATCAGTTATTTTGCTCCTCAAATAGCAAAACTCCTTTACTACTTTAAGTGTCTCATTTCCTAATCTAATACCCTCAACATCACCCGACTTAATTCGACTAAATTCCATTATCCTCGTTTTGCTTTTGTTGATGTTCATCTTATATCCTCCCTTCAAGACACCATCCATTGCTTTCAACTGCTCTTCCAAGTCCTTTGCTGTCTCTGACAGAATTACAATGTCATCGGCGAACCTCAAAGTTTTTATTTCTTCTCCATGGATTTTAATACCTACGCCGAATTTTTCTTTTGTTTCCTTTACTGCTTGCTCAATATACAGATTGAATAACATCGCGGAGAGGCTACAACCCTGTCTTACTCCCTTCTTAACCACTGCTTCCCTTTCATGTCCCTCGACTCTTATAACTGCCATCTGGTTTCTGTACAAATTGTAAATAGCCTTTCGCTTCCTGTATTTTACCCCTGCCACCTTTAGAATTTGAAAGAGAGTATTTCAGTCAACATCGTCAAAAGCTTTCTCTAAGTCTACAAATGCTAGAAACGTAGGTTTGCCTTTCCTTAATCTTTCTTCTAAGATAAGTCGTAAGGTCAGTATTGCCTCACGTGTTCCAACATTTCTACGGAATCCAAACTGATCTTCGCCGAGGTCGGCTTCTACCAGTTTTTCCATTCGTCTGTAAAGAATTCGTGTTAGTATTTTGCAGCTGTGGCTTATTAAACTGATTGTTCGGTAATTTTCACATCTGTCAACATCTGCTTTCTTTGGGATTGGAATAATTATATTCTTCTTGAAGTCTGAGGGTATTTCGCCTGTTTCATACATCTTGCTCACCAGATGGTAGAGTTTTGTCAGGACTGGCTCTCCCAAGGCCGTCAGTAGTTCCAATGGAATGTTGTCTACTCCGGGGGCCTTGTTTCGATGATGTTTGATTTTTGGTTTGTGGGGCGCTCATCTGCGTGGTTATCAGCGCCCGTACAATTTCCCAACCTTTGCTCAGTCCAATTTCGCCACTTTACTGGATGATGATGAAATGATGAGGACAACACAAACACCCAGTCATCTCGAGGCAGGTGAAAATCCCTTGTTTCGACTCAGGTCTTTCAGTGCTCTGTCAAACTCTTCACGCAGTATCGTATCTCCCATTTCGTCTTCATCTACATCCTCTTCCATTTCCATAATATTGTCCTCAAGTTCATCGCCCTTGTATAGACCCTCTATATACTCCTTCCACCTCTCTGCTTTCCCTTCTTTGCTTAGAACTGGGTTTCCATCTGAGCTCTTGATGTTCATACAAGTGGTTCTCTTATCTCCAAAGGTCTCTTTAATTTTCCTGTAGGCAGTATCTATCTTACCCCTAGTGAGATAAGCCTCTACATCCTTACATTTGTCCTTTAGCCATCCCTGCTTAGCCATTTTGCACTTCCTGTCGATCTCATTTTTGAGACGTTTGTATTCCTTTTTGCCTGCCTCACTTACTGCATTTTTATATTTTCTCCTTTCATCAATTAAATTCAGTATTTCTTCTGTTACGCAAGGATTTCTACTAGCCCTCGTCTTTTTACCTACTTGATCCTCTGCTGCCTTCACTACTTCATCCCTCAAAGCTACCCATTCTTCTTCTACTGTATTTCTTTCCCCCATTCCTCTCAATTGTTCCCTTATGCTCTCCCTGAAACTCTGTACAACCTCTGGTTCTTTCAGTTTATCCAGGCCCCATCTCCTTAAATTCCCACATTTTTGCAGTTTCTTCAGTTTTAATCTACAGGTCATAACCAATAGATTGTGGTCAGAGTCCACATCTGCCCCTGGAAATGTCTTACAATTTAAAACCTGGTTCCTAAATGTCTGTCTTACCATTATATAATCTATCTGATACCTTTTAGTATCTCCAGGGTTCTTCCATGTATACAACCTTCTATCATGATTCTTAAACCAAGTGTTAGCTATGATTAAGTTGTGCTCTGTGCAAAATTCTACCAGGCGGCTCTCTCTTTCATTTCTTAGCCCCAATCCATATTCACCTACTACGTTTCCTTCTCTCCCTTTTCCTACACTCGAATTCCAGTCACCCATGACTATTAAATTTTCGTCTCCCTTCACTATCTGAATAATTTCTTTTATTTCATCATACATTTCTTCAATTTCTTCGTCATCTGCAGAGCTAGTTGGCATATAAACTTGTACTACTGTAGTAGGTGTGGGCTTCGTATCTATCTTGGCCACAATAATGCGTTCACTATGCTGTTTGTAGTAGCTTACCCGCACTCCTATTTATTATTAAACCTACTCCTGCATTACCCCTATTTGACTTTGTGTTTATAACCCTGTAGTCACCTGACCAGAAGTCTTGTTCCTCCTGCCACCGAACTTCACTAATTCCCACTATATCTAACTTTAACCTATCCATTTCCCTTTTTAAATTTTCTAACCTACCTGCCCGATTAAGGGATCTGACATTCCACGCTCCGATCCGTAGAACGCCAGTTTTCTTTCTCCTGATAACGACCTCCTCTTGAGTAGTTCCCGCCCGGAGATCCGAATGGGGGACTATTTTACCTCCGGAATATTTTACCCAAGAGGACGCCATCATCATTTAATCATACAGTACAGCTGCATGCCCTCGGGAAAAATTACGGTCGTAGTTTCCCCTTGCTTTCAGCCGTTCGCAGTACCAGCACAGCAAGGCCGTTTTGGTTATTGTTACAAGGCCAGATCAGTCAATCATCCAGACTGTTGCCCTTGCAACTACTGAAAAGGCTGCTGCTCCTCTTCAGGAACCACACGTTTGTCTGGCCTCTCAACAGATACCCCTCCGTTGTGGTTGTACCTACGGTACGGCTATCTGTATCGCTGAGGCACGCAAGCCTCCTCACCAACGGCAAGGTCCATGGTTCATGGGGGGAAGTCAATTTATGTATCGGACAAATATTCCGGGATGCCCGCCTGGACACCTGACACCATCCTGACATGTACAGTATTTTGAGCCGGTAGTAAGTCAGTTCTGGAAAATCTGTTTAACGTGAAGCAGGAAGAAGATGCTGTAATTAGCTACCTAACAATTCCCAGCTGTAAGACGTATATCATGAAGTAAAGTTTTCGTTGCATTGTGATGTAATTTGTAGTGCCACCAATGTACACAAGCAGAATATGAGATAGGTCGTGACTGCGTTCAAAGCCAGCTTTCTGCAAGTTACACAAGACTTCCTGTTACTAAAACCAGTATGTAATAGTCGCCGCCGGCCGAGGTGGCCAAGCGGTTATAGGCACTTCAGTCTGGAACCGCGTGACCGGTACGATCGCAGGTTCGGATCCTGCCTCGGGCATGGATGTGTGTGATGCCCTTAGGTTAGTTAGGTTTAAGTAGTTCTTAGTTCTAGGGGACTGATGACCTCAGATGTTAACTCCCATAGTGCTCAGAGTCATTTGAACCATTTCAATAGTCGCCTTTCTTACTAGGTCATTAACTTCCAGCATCTATTCCACAGACGTCTAGTGACATATCCGCGAACCCACAGTGGTGACCTACGGACGAACAATTAGCATTATTTAGACCTAAAAAAGTTTCTTCATCACAAAACTGTAACTCCATTATAAGTTTCCAGCGGGTGCGAATTTAAACCGTGAAATCAGTTCCGGGAACTGTTTCTCTTTCAACAGAGGTACAACCGGTCATTTAATTTATTTATATAATTACGAAGCTCATGTATTTCGTTTACATTTTAACACTGACAAACGAAATATATATTGGAGGGAGTCATTATAAATTTTCAGGTGAATAATTAATTGCTAACAGAAAAAAACAGGAAACCACCACAATCATTATACTGCATTATAGTGAAAGCAAATTATACTTATATTTAAATGCACTGTTTCGTGTTTAACTTCATATGTAAACGCAAACCCGCGGTAAAGGGTAATTATACGTAAATGTGATTTTGAGGCACTGACTCGTTTCCCCACTGCGCCTACTGTGTGTAACTGGCTGAAGAGAATGATGTGCATCTACGTCTACGTCAACACTATAAGACAAATAAAAAAAACTATGCGAGGGGTTGGGGCTAGCAGTGTATTTAACACTAAATTCTTCTAGAATATTCATATGGAAATGATGCTCTAAGCCCCCCCCCCCCCCCCCTTATATCTAACTCCAACTTTTTCTGTTGCGCATGGATCAAGAAGAAACGCGAACTGACTGTAATCAACCCTGCAGGTGGAGTAGAAAAGAGTTTAGCACCTGCAATAGTGTAATTTGATAGAAATTAATTTGATAAAGGAAAGTTTCATTAACGTAGTGAGAAATGAAAGGGTTGCTCTACCTATCTACAGAATGAAATTTCTGTCCAAAATAACAATTTGATTTATTATGACTAAACTCAAAATAATAAACAAAACACATGAAACATTTACAATACGTCAAATTGGATACTCAAATAAATGCTGTGAAGGTGAAGTTGCCCATAAACTAGCTTATGACATTTATGACCAAGTGGTATGTGGAGCCAATTCCTTGCAACTCAGATCTTAAGAGAAACACCCAGCCAACCCAACATTAATTGCTGCTACAATAGTGAGAACTCGGACAATGAACACCCAACATAGAACCACGTTAGGAAAGACGGGAAAAGGCGCGTTCTGCTGAGCTTTGATTATCACACAGAAAATTCCCTAATCTGCCGGTGCTGCGGACATACATTACCAAGCTGTCTTCTAACACCCTCTGGCATACCGGAGGCGATTGCTGGTTGCTTTGACGTCCTGTCGTGGTGATGATAGTGTCGCGAGTATAGCCCGAAACAAATTATCCTGGTGTGGTTGTTCCAGACTAAGAACATCCTAGTCACACAAATGCGTCTCTGAGGGAAACGAAGAAGGCTCGAAACACAATCACTGACGACTGATTAATTCTAACAACCGAAGTCAGACAGTAACTCCGATACAGTCAACTTTAGCCAAAACTGCTCAGGACGGACAACATAGGCCGCTTGTACGCAGAACGCTCAATTGCCAACTGTACTCGGAAAGTTACATTGAAGTCGAAACTTCAGCAACTTCGTCAAAAACTTACAGTTAAATGAAAGTATATTAGACAGCCAACGGAAGGCAGGCTGTCCAGAGCAGCGAGAGCTCAGTCTTGTAACCTACTCCGACCGAAAGTCGAAAGCTGACTCTACCACGAGCACCCGTACAAGTCAAACACAGAACATTACCGCCCCCACCACAGTGGTCATGGTTAAACGTGCCAATCAGCAACTCGAAAACCGGCGGTAAATTCCTCTCTATTACCGAAGCGCTACTATTACACCAATTGATACACTTGGTGCCAATTTCTGCGCCGATTTTGCTACGTCATGGAGATATCCCCTGAACGAGCCAATCACAGTTATGATTTTGCAGAAAACGCTGTATTTTCCTGCCAAGGCTGCCTGGGAACGCAAGTCATTCCCACGCCTCGCTAGTAGCCCGTCAGAAAGTGTTTTCACTCTGTTTCTGCGAAGTAACGGAATCTCTAACCCCAGCCGCTCGTTCAGGCTCCTGTGCACGTGTCAACCACACTCTTATGACAATGTCGGCGTCAGGACAGCATCCACTCGACTCCCTCATACCCGTCGGCATAACCCTTTCAAGATTAGTAGGACCCGCCTGTCACCGGACCACCCAAGTGACGAAAGACGCTGCGTGGGAAGTCCGCGTGTGAAGGAATAGAAACTTTTCACCGCATGTGATTAGAAAGGAAATTATTCATATCTTCTGAGAACTCAATACTAGCCTTGTAATGACAACACTCAGCTATACTTCCCCAAATCGAATTACTCAGAGTAAGATATATACTGGGTGATCAAAAAGTCAGTATAAATTTGAAAACTTAATAAACCACGGAATAATGTAGATAGAGAGGTAAAAATTGACACACATGCTTGGAATGACATGCGGTTTTATTAGAATAAAAAAAAAGGTTCAAAAAATGTCCGACAGATGGCGTCGTTTGGTGATAATCGTGTGCTCAGCCGCCACTTACGTCATGCTTGGCCTCCCAGGTCCCCAGACCTCAGTCCGTTCGATTATTGGCTTTGTGGTTACCTGAAGTCGCAAGTGTATCGTGATCGACCGACATCTCTAGGGATGCTGAAAGACAACATCCGACGCCAATGCCTAACCATAACTCCAGACATGCTTTACAGTGCTGTTCACAACATTATTCCTCGACTACATGGTGGACATATTGAGCATTTCCTGTAAAGAACATCATTTTTGCTGTGTCTTACTTTATTATGCTAATTATTCCTATTCTGGTCAGATGAAGCGCCATTCTGTCGGACATTTCTTGAACTTTTGTATTTTTTGTTTCAAATAAAACACCATGTCATTCCAAGCATGTCTGTCAATTTGTACCTCTATATCTACATTATTCCATGATTTATACAGTTTTCAAATTTATGCTGACTTTTGAGTTGGGTTGGGTTGTTTGGGTAAGGAGACCAGACAGCGAGGTCATCGGTCTCATTGGATTAGGCAAGGAAGGGGAAGGAAGTCGGCCATGCCCTTTGAAAGGAACCATCCCGGCATTTGCACGGAGTGATTTAGGGAAATCACGGAAAACCTAAATCAGGATGGCCGGACGCGGGATTGAACCGTCGTCCTCCCGAATGCGAGTCCAGTGTACTAACCACTGCGCCACCTCACTCGGTGCTGACTTTTGATCGCCCGGTATATGAGCGGGGGCAAGTCACTGTGTGCGTCGTAAAGGCATGCCACCTCTCAACTACTCTCCACGAAGGAACTATCCGAACAAGATCGAAATCGGCAGTCGTGGTTTGCATGTACAGGCAAAAAAATGATACATATTTCAGAATAACTGAATGCTTTATTCAGTAGTAAGAGCGTTACAAATCGAGCAAGTCAATAATGTGTTTGTCAGGCCCTGGCCCTTATACAAGTAGTTATTCCACTTGGTTCAAATGGTTCAAATGGCTCTGAGCACTATGGGACTTAACATCTATGGTCATCAGTCCCCTAGAACTTAGAACTACTTAAACCTAACTAACCTGAGGACAGCACACAACACCCAGCCATCACGAGGCAGAGAAAATCCCTGACCCCGCCGGGAATCGAACCCGGGAACCCGAGCGTGGGAAGCGAGAACGCTACCGCACGACCTATTCCACTTGGCATTTATTTGTGGAGTTGCTGGATATTCTCTGGAGGAGCATCTGGCAAAATTTTGTCCAACCGGCCCTAGCTGGTTCTCACCTGGGAACAGATCTGGTGACCTTGCTGGCAGGATTTTACAAGCACGAGAACCGTCATTAGAAACTCTTACCTTGTGCGGAAGGGCATTATGTTGCTGAAATGGAAGCTGAGGTTGGCTTACCACGAAGGGCAACAACACGCGGCGAGAACATCATCGAGGTACCGCTGTGCTGTACCGGTATCGCTGATAACAACCACAGGTTTCCTGCTATGGAATGACATGGAGTCCAACACTCTCACTCCACGTTGTCGGACTGTAAGGCAGGTGACGGTCAGGTTGGTATCCCCCTGCTGTTCGCGACGTCTCCAGACAAGTTTTCACTCGTCATTGGGCCTCAGTTCGCAGTGGGTGCCATCACTGAAGAGTCCAGTGAATGAGATTCAAGGCCAAAGACGCGTCTGGAGAGCTCTGGACAGCGGCGGAGTATCAAACTGAATGTCGACAATCAGGAGTGATGGTCTGGGGTGCTGTATATTTCATTTGAGGACCCCTTCCGTTGTCATTCGCGGTATCCTTGCAGCACAGCGATATGTCGACGTTATTCTGCTCCCACTTTCGTTACTCTTCACAGCAAGCCATCCTGGGCTTACATTTCAGCAAGATAATGTCTGCCCACAAACAGCTAAAGTTTCTACTGATTGCCAAACCCTACCTTGGCCAGCTTGGTCACCGAATCTACTGGACAGAATTTACCACGATACCTCCCACGAAGACCAATGTCTGCTTGCTTAATGATCAGAGGTGGACCAGTGCGATTCTGACTTGTTCAGTACGTGGAGCTTTTCCTCTTAAGTAAATCACCCTATTTTTCTGAAATCCGTATCATTTGTTTGTCTGTACAGACACATTTCATCTACCAAGTTGCGTCCATTCTAGATAATTCCTTTGCGTTGCGTCGCTTTTTTCTCTTAGAGTTTGTATCTTTACTCCCTCAACCGAAGGGAGGTGCATGACAGTGGGTTCTTCTCAGTGTAACATTCATTACGGCTTTTTCTCATTCATCCACGCGTGTCTCACGGGAAGAGTAATTGGTTTGTCAGAATCGTGGTTGTTGTTAAATTTTGAGTTCATTTAAGAACGTCTGCAGAAAAGTGCTCTGTTTAAATGCCCATTTGTAAATTGTGAATACTGACCCATGGAAGTTTTATTTTAATACTACCTGACTTTACATTAGGAACAAGTTAGCACAGGGGTCACTTACTTCGCGCAAAGGTTAATTAATGAGCTTCAGTAAGTATTTAAATGAATGATAATAGTGGGGTGTCAGTACTGGTAGGTAGGAAACCAGAGCACAGGGGCTGATGAAGTAGAAATATTGAGTGCAATAGAGGATACACATTTTAATTTATAATGTATTTCAAAAGGTTCACTTTGTTATTTGCATAAACAGTGACTGACTAACATCCAATATGATGAAATTACTACAGTTAAATCTGCATTAAATAAAGCGGCTATGCAACAAACCGATAGGAGAGCGCACTCTTAAAAAATTCTTCACCTTCCTTTGTTTCTTAAAAAGCCCTTAACAGCAGTTAATCAACAGTTTTATTGTTTCTCCCTTTTCTTTGCTCCACTTAACTTTAGATAGATTCAGTTATTGCTGCGTTTTATAAAAAAATTATTTCAGACAACTATTAGCACATTATTATAAGGTAACAGCAACAGAGATTACTACTGAACACTCAATTTAAAGTGCCACTCGTTATGAATCAATTCTGCATGACAACTAATAGTAAAGGAAAGTCCTTACACAAACATTACCTTGTCCTGACGTCAATCTCAATACGGTCAAACTGAGAACTAGGGAAGCGAGCATTTTCCAACTAGGCACAGAAATGATTCTAAAAACTTTTCTGGTTGCCATACATTAAACAAACCGTTGTAAAACAAATTACAGCTGAACAGCCAGTCCTAACTACCACCACTCGCTGTTAATTAAAAAGAATAAGCCCCTTTCCCTTTCGCAAATCTTATCTTATTGACAATCTACAATAACTAATGCTTCTAGGAAGAGCAAAAAATGTAAATCATCCAGTAGGCAGTTTACTCTACACCTATCAACTTTCTGATGTTGGTACATGTCTTTCTCTAACTTGGCATCCCATGTGAACCCTGACATGGTATAACAGAAGGCGGAATACAGCGTGTATATGTCCATACATACACTCCGGCGTTCACCAGAAATATCCACAAGCGTGTGTGTGTGCGTGTGTCAGTTTTTCTATGTACATTCTTGCATAATCCCCTGAGCCACGAATGTTGGACTCCTGACAAACATTCACTGCAAGACCATGCTATGCTCCAGGTGTTGCCTGTAAGTTTACTGGTGAATGGGGCTACGTTGGGCAGCGAGGTTTTTTTGAATCCCTCCATCGAATCGAGGAATTCGTTTTGAAAGACCACTTCTTCATCACAAGCTGAATATTCGCGTCATCAGTTTGTGCACGTCGAGTGACCTGTGTGTCCTTCTGACAGAAGTTTATGAAGCGGTTCATGCATAAATCTAATCGCATCTGGGAAGAGTTATTCTTGGTGTGATTCACTTGGAAAAGCTGTATTTTTGGAAATTTCGTGACGGATACTCATCGTTTCTTAAGCCGAAATCACTCAAATGTCAATAATGAAGTAAGCATCAGGCCTGCTGAGACTGTAGAAGAAAACAGATATGCATCAAACCAATTGCCATTTCAAGTCGCTACTTTCGCAGGTTCGAATACTGCCTCGGGCATGGATGTTCAAATGGCTCTGAGCACTATGGGACTCAACTGCTGTGGTCATAAGTCCCCTAGAACTTAGAACTACTTAAACCTAACTAACCTATGGACAGCACACAACACTCAGCCATCACGAGGCAGAGAAAATCCCTGACCCCGCCGGGAATCGAACCCGGGAACCCGGGCGTGGGAAGCGAGAACGCTACCGCACGACCACGAGATGCGGGCGGCATGGATGTGTGTGATGTCTTTAGGTTAGTTCGGCTTAAGTAGTTCTAAGTTCTAGGGGACTGATGACCTCAGAGGTTAAGACCTATACTGCTCAGAGCCATTTGAACCATTTTTGATATTTCAAGTTGCAAGCTTTGTGTGCAGCGCCATAGAATTTCCTCGTTAAATGACAGTGATGGATACTCCGTTTTTCTATCCAACTGCAGCCCACAAATATGACTTTCAACTGCCTTCTTGTATAACACATCACTCTAATACGATTTGGTCATGATAATGTTGGTCCGATAAATCGCATCAACATGAATTACAATGTCTTGAAGGTCAGAGAGCAACCAATTGACAGTCTTATCCCCAACGTATGAAATGAAGTGGTTAAGAACAGAGTCATAGGAGCATTCAACTCGATGTTTGTTACATATGATTCTGCGAAGTTACTATGGTTTGCTTGAGACGACACACACAGTGCGCTATAAAATCTAGGAGGCACTCGAAATCTGCATATACTACAAGGGGGCAACGAATTTGGGAAGGTCCCACTCCAAACTGGATAGACACGCATTTAGGAGAGTGGCAGTGTCTCGAATGCCGACAGTAGAGGTATTCATGAGGGCAAGTGAGATACAGTTTGCAAATGGTCTTGCAACGACAGAATAATCTAAGGCTGGCATGCAAATAACCTGGGATTTTTTTTTCTCTGCCTCGTGATAGCTGGGTGTTGTGTGCTGTCCTTAGGTTAGTTAGGTTTAAGTAGGTCTAAGTTCTAGGGGACTGATGACCATAGATGTTACGTCCCATAGTGCTCAGAGCCATTTGAACCATTTTTGCAAATAACCTGGGCCTCGCTAACACGATGGGGTATGGACGGCATCTAGGTCCAGGTCATAGCGAATGCATCGCTGATGGGCACAGTTGAGGCGTGCAGGATATTAACGGGTGCAGCAAACACACCACCAACGGATCTGGGCATGGTGCTTCAGTTGGTTCCAATACTCCTGGAGTAAACGAAATGATATTGATAAATATTCTGCATGAAGCAATAATCAAAAAACAAAAAAAAATGGTTCAAATGGCTCTGAGCACTATGGGACTTAACAACTGAGGTCATCGGTCCCCTAGAACTTAGAACTACTTAAACCTAACTAACCTAAGGACATCACACACATCCATGCCCGAGGCAGGATTCGAACCTGCGACCGTAGCGGTCACGCGGTTCCAAACTGACGCGCTTAGAACCGCACGGCCACACCGGCCGGCAAACAATAATCATCTAGTACTCAGGAAGTAACTTGCTAGCACAAAGACACAAACTTAGAGAGGAAAATATATAAATAATCTAAAAAAGAAAGAAAGAAAAAATAAACGCGATACACCTTGAAGGAGTTATACAAATTGGTGACAAACTGATATTAAAAGAGGTACTGAAGTAAAACGCCGAACTATAAACTTTGGTGGCTGATGAATGATTGTGTGACGCTGCAGTGGAATTTCACTTCATAGCTGGCACGGATAACAAACAGGGAACATGACCACGGCAGTACATAAAGTCTTTGCAATTTCACTCTGAGTACTTCGTTGGACAATAACTATGCGTTGGAGACAGCCGCATGAACAATCTACACAGATGTCAGCATTTGAGAGAGGATGTGTAGTTGTGTTCTAAGAAGCTGGTTGTAGTTATCAGTGAATCGCTCGACATTTGAATAGAATTGATGCCACTGTTCGACGACCTTAGCAGGAATGGATGAACTATAGCTGAACACAATGTCAAGAAGGAAGCGATCGGTCTAGAGGGATGCCAGAATGTCAGAACTGAACAATTATCAGAGAAGCACTCGGAGCACCAAATTCATCATTATCATTGGTGCAATGTGAACAGAAGGAACATTAACAATTGTCTCACAGAAAGGGGTCAGAGCTCACAGCACCCCTTGTGTTGACTACCATTTACCTCTGTATACCAACAAGTCCATTTGCAATGGTGTCGGGCACATTCAGCCTGGAAGCAATTTGACTGGATTAGAATTTTCCTCAGTGGTGAGTCCAGATTCAGACTGAGTCCTGATGACCAGCGAATAAAGGTCAAGTGAGGACCCGGGACAGTGGTGGGTACCAATCTAAATGTCGTCTGCCATACAACATGGCAACGATGAATGACCATTTGTGGTGTTATTTGATTTCAGAGCAGGATCCCTTTGGTTGACTTCCTCGGCGCCATTACTGCATACTGGCATGCCGACGATATTCTGTGCTCAATTTTATTGCCGTTCATGCAAGTAGTCCTGGGATTTCATTTCAGCAAGGTAGTGCCTACCTGCACAAGACAGGAATTTTTATTACTTGTCTTAGAGCTTGCACCTTAGTCAGAAACGTCGCCTGGGTATTTACCAAGTGAGAACATACGGAGAATTACGGGCAGGTGCCTCAGACCAGTTCGGGATTTTGAATGTATAATGCGCTAATCAGACAGAATTTATATCCCTCAGGAGGACATCCAAAACTCTATCACGTCTGTACAACGTATCTGTCGATTTCCGCATCATTTGTACAATTCACTTGTGGTACATCCCTTTTCACGTGTTACAGTGTATTAAAATACTGTAGTTTCGATAGTAAAATTCGCATTTTTTTGTGCAGTCAGCAATGAAACTAACACTGTTCATGCTGTCAGTGTTCAATATAACACTAAAGTGATTCGTGACAGCACTGCATGTTTTTTTTTTTTTTTTTTTCATAGCTGGAAAACTGGATGAGTCCAAACCTACATTCTGTTAGGACCAATAGCAAATTCTTTGAAACTTCCTGGCAGATTAAAACTGTGTGCCCGACCGAGACTCGAACTCGGGACCTTTGCCTTTCGCGGGCAAGTGCTCTACCATCTGAGCTACCGAAGTACGACTCACGCCCAGTCCTCACAGCTTTACTTCTGCTAGTACCTCGTCTCCTACCTTCCAAACTTTACAGAAGCTCTCCTGCGAACCTTGCAGAACTAGCACTCCTGAAAGAAAGGATACTGCGATGACATGGCTTAGCCACAGCCTGGGGGATGTTTCCAGAATGAGATTTTCACTCTGCAGCGGAGTGTGCGCTGATAAGAAACTTCCTGGCAGATTAAAACTGTGTGCCCGACCGAGACTCGAACTCGGGACCTTTGCCTTTCGCGGGCAAGTGGAAAGATCCCCCAGGCTGTGGCTAAGCCATGTCTCCGCAGTATCCTTTCTTTCAGGAGTGCTAGTTCTGCAAGGTTCGCAGGAGAGCTTCTTTAAAGTTTGGAAGGTAGGAGACGAGGTACTGGCAGAAGTAAAGCTGTGAGAACTGAGGCGTGAGTCGTGCTTCGGTAGCTCAGTTGGTAGAGCATATGCCCGCGAAAGGCAAAGGTCCCGAGGTCGAGTCTCGGTCGGGCACACAGTTTTAATCTGCCAGGAAGTTTCATATCAGCGCACACTCCGCTGCAGAGTGAAAATCTCGTTCAGCAAATTCTTTGAATGTTATTTCTTTGGATAGGCAAAGACTGGTCGAATCCTCCTGAAATGTTATCAGTACACAACCACGCCCATCACTGCTGGAGGCAGCATTGGTCAAAAATGACAGGATCTTATTCTGTAATGCATGGGCGCAGTGCAAATTCCTCAATAATAGCGGGTAGGGCGAAGTGAGAATACCTGACTGCACCAGCGAGGGCATGTGTGGGTACTTCGTTGGCCAGTCTTCATCACAGCTGGTATTGTCTCTGATCAGCATGCCTATGGCTAGAGGGCACCAGCCATCTTTGGCATACTATGGAGACACGGTGATACAGTGATACAGAGATACACTGATACGCTGATACAGCTAACACATGTGCTGATGGAACCAAACAGTGCGATCGCTTACCCCTGCATTACATGTAGGTAGGTGTGTAATCATACGCCATCTTATTTCTCTAATCTATACCAACTGCTCCTAACACATGAGCAGCTGATCTCATCTGCAAGTACCATATAGCGGAGCTGCACCTGCTCCTGACGCCCAGTTCACTAATAATCACTTTATAATGTTCTTTCAACAACTTAGTGGTAAATGACATCCTCCCCACTCAGTCCTCAATCCATGAGCTGCAGAAACACTTCACATCAGTGTCTGCATAATGTCACCTCTGTAGATGCCTCCCAACAACAACGGTGAAAAACTTCAAATTATTGCCATCTGCTATTGAAAATACTGTTCATTGGTTTAATTCCTATTACTCCCTGTTAGTAATACAGTGAATGGAAACATCCTGTATCCTTATTTGTAAGTAGATTTATTCAGTACACTGTGTTTAATGTCATCTGTAAACTTCGATTAAACAATGACAAAATTTGATTCTTTTCCGAGAAGCTGTTTTATAGTTTTTCCTTGTAACAATTTTTCCACGTTAATTGCATTTAAAGGCGTTAATTATTTAATTAGGATCAGTTGAATGTCTGAAACATTGTTTTATTTTTTGTTACGATATCTGAAACAATACTGTTTGTGACAATAATAGCAGTTTATAACATTTTCTCCTCATGACCTGGGGAATAACAGGATGCATACCGAGATGAAGAATGTAAGGAAAAGTAGATTAATATTTTACCAGAGCAATTATCAAATTAGCCTCGCCGCAGTACCTTTAGTTATATATTGATTAGTATAACATCAACAGACTAGTTCAACCCTTCATCATTATGCTGGTGCCAGTATCATTCACATATATGAATTAATTAGTTCATACTTGTGATATATATATATATCGATAAATATCAAGTGTACCTGTTTTTTTAATTAAAAACCGACGCATTTGAATCTACATTTCATTTATGATGCAATTGTAATCCTTGTATATCTACGTTCGAAATTTACTTTCTTGAGGGGAATTTGATTGTACATTACAGTATGGTTAGCCGTTTCAGTGTCTAGTTAGAAACAACGTTTAGCGAGATACGGGACCAATGACGATGTGATACTCGTAGTTTTCTGTTCCCATCGGGATGCTGGAAGCCGGTCGCTGTGGCCGAGCGAGTCTAGGCGCTTCAGTCTGGAACCGCGGGAGTGGACTGATGACCTCAGATTTTAAGTCCCATAGTGCTCAGAGCCATTTTAACCACTTGATGCTTGAAATTGGTGAGTTACCTTGCCTCTCATCAATGGGGAGCTTCATTTTGGCGAGTTCCTTGCCTCTCACCACTGATGTGCTTGACTGTGATGAGTATCCATGGTAGGTGCGCCTGTCACTATCACTTCATCGACGCTTTACCCTATTTCAGCGTTGTGGTTGGTATTCCACAGGTGGCTCGTAGCATCCAGCACGGGGGTTACGGTGGTTGGATGGAAACAAATACCGAAATAAATTATCGCACAACGAAGTAACATGTCACTGCATATCATAGGGTGTAGCTGGTACAATCCTTGTAGACAGTGTTTTCATCTTTCCAACAGAAGAAGTCTACAGGCACAAAATTCGGGGAATAGGCTAACGAAGTTACAGGTCCTCCATGTCCAATCCAGCGGCTTGGAAATAATTCGTGAAGACATGCTGCAGTACTTCGTACAGTATGGGTTGGATAGTCATCATGTTAGTGCCACAGATTTCTCCTAGTCTGCAGAGGAACGTTCTCTAGCATCCATGGAAGATGACCTGTGGGGATGCTGCGCTACTAGTCCACATTCCATGTTCTGTCTGTGAAAAACGTGCCTGTGAGCTGATGGTTCTCTATCCAACACCACGGGATATACAGCCATGGACGTTGATGCTCCATGTGACGAAGCCAAAGGGGATCGTCAAAAGAAGAATGGTGCATGCTTCGGCAGCTTACCTGGCCGTGATTGGTAAATTTTGCTTTGTCACCAAACAATACACATGATACATCTGGAGTGTCCTGTCTTAATGCCCACATACAGAAATTAACATGCTTCTCATAATCGTTTCCATGCAGCTCTTGATGGAGAGAGATGTGATAGGGATGGAACCTATGTCGATGAAGAATGCTTAGGACACTTACCTCACTCCTTCCACTTCATCATGAGATTTCGCGGGACCTAACGTCCGGATCTACCACAGCAGCAGCAGCAGCAAGAACATTCATTTCCCCCTCTTCTGTCGGCACTTGTTTCCTTCTGTTACGATGTCTAGATGCTACACTACCCCTTTCGCGTAAGTCATTGAAGAGGCTGATAAATAACTGCCGAGAGGGTTGACGTCTTCTGGGATATGTTGCCGCATATGTTGTACAAGAACGGATTGCATTCTTCCTACAACTCTCCACCATGAGCATGTTGCCTTCTTGTGCGTTTGTAAGTCCAATCGTCCACTCACGCCCTACTGCTTGGACTGTCACACACATACTGACTAGCGAGTCACAATACATTCAATGAACCCACAAGCACACTGTGAGCAAACATAGCAACATCATACCTAGTAGCTAGGCAGGCTGAATGGCAACAGACATGTGTCGTCGTGGAAACTTTTCACAGTACGATATCTCGTGAACTATTCGAACTGGAAACCTGCAACAAACACCACAGGCATTCTAATTTAAGCTTCGTTCAGTTTGTTAATGCCTATAGTCATTGTTCCATTGAAAAATGTGTTTTAATCTGTTGACTGGCTGACAATACGAATCTCTGATACCAGACCATTTCGTGAAAACCGCATATCAATAGTACTTTCCATATCCGCAATATGTATAGATAGCTGTGTGTGTGTGTGTGTGTGTGTGTGTGTGTGTGTGTGTGTGTGTCTGAAAGTACAGACGCTGTTGACAATCCACAGCTTCACGAAGTACTTTGAAATTAGTTCATTGATTGTGAACTGCTTGACATCAGGGTATTAAGTATAGATTTGCTACCCGGTGATGACACATTAAAATTTTTGCAGCACCAAGACTCGAATTTTAAGTTCTGCTTATTGCGAGCTGTCACCTTAACCTTTTCGACTATTCGTACACACTCCCAGAACGTGCCTAAACCTCCACATCTCATACTGTCTAAATCATTACATCGTAATCCATTAGGTGATTAGTGGATCAGGTTATAAAGATGTCGACAGTGTGCCATATGGTGGTTTGTTTCGGTCCGGGGACCGTGCTTGGGTAACTGAAGCCGTTAAGGTGACCACTCGTGATATGCGGATAATCCGAGTTCCGATCCAGCAAAAAGTTTCATTGGGTAACAGATCTATACTTAATACAGCTGTTGTCAAGGAATTCGCAATCAACGAATTAGTATTGGTACTTACTGTCTTTCACAATAATCGTCAGGTGTCTTTTCTCTGGGGTTTCGGCAAGCATTTGGTATTTATTTCTCTCTTCTCAGAGAGGGGTGAAAGAGAAGATGAACAGAGAGAGGTGAAAGAAGAAGGTGGACGAATAGAAAATTGGAATATAAACATTCTTGGACATTCTCAGGCAACGACAGTGCCTGAACTGTTAAAGGAGATAAGTTTTGTAGCATGACTTGTTAGCTACTTACAGTAACTGTAAGTCATAAACGCCGACTTATTATCAAATAATTTATACACAACACTTACAACGGAAAAATTCAGTTCTCAAAAATGTACGCCTACTCAGGTCGATATTCCCTGAAATATAAAACTCAATAGGGGAGCGACTGTTTTTGAACAATGATATCGTCGCCAAAAGTTTCTAAAAAGCACAAATTATTTTTACAGTTAACGATAACTTGCGTGTTTTTTGAAGTACTCATAAATATTATAAAACATGGAGTATTGACACAATAAATTAAAAATCATGGTGCAATGACATGAACAGTACAATATTAAAATTTGGAATTTCGAATCATCTTATCTGGCACACATGGTCACACACAAAAGAAAATTCATAAGTGACTTTGTACAAGTACGTAAACGCGTATAGCATTGATATTTTAATTATCAGAAACTGTGATACCTTGTACACTGGTGTGCCAAAAATACAGCGTCAGTTTATCACAATGAAAATTTCAAAAGTTGTGGAGAACCAACATAACTCGTCTCGCACTTGGGGCTGCTAAGAATATTCGATATAGATCTCCTATCTTTACAATGAGGTGACGAAAGTCATGGGAGAGCAATTTGCATATATACAGACAGCGACAGTATCGCGTACGCAAGGCTTAAAAGGGCAGTGTCTTGCCTGGTCTGTCATTTGTACAGAGGAGAGTCACGTGGAAAAGTTTCCGACGTGATTATGAACGCACGACAGGAATTAACAGACTTTTCAAGCGGAATGGTAGTTGGAGCTCGACGCATGTGACATTCCATTTGGGAACTGTTAGCGAATTGCATAATCAAGGATTCAAAGTGTGAAAAATGTGTTGAGAATACTAAACTTTAGGCATTACCTCTTCAATGGACATCGCACTGTCAGTGCTAACTATCAAGCAATACAACATGAAATAACGGCAGAAATCAATGTCAGACGTATGACGAGCATATCCGTTAGCAGACCGTGGCGAAATTCAACGTTAATGGACTATGAGAGCATACGGCCGCCGCTAGTGCCTTTGGTAACAACACGACAACGCCTACAGCGCCTCTCCCCCGTCGGAGGTTCGAGTCCTCCCTCGGGCATGGGTGTATGGGTGTGTGTGTTGTCCATAGCGTAAGTTAGTTTAAGTTAGATTAAGTAGTGTGTGGGCTTAGGGGCCGATGACCTTCGCAATTTGGTCCCATAAGACCTTACCACAAGTTTCCAAATTTCCGTATTGGTTGGACCCCACACGATTGGAAAACCGTGGCTTGGTCAGATGAGTTCCTGTTTCAGATGGTAAGAGCTAATTGATAGGGTTTGAGTGCGGCACAGACCCCGCGAAGTCGTTGACCCTAATTGTCGACAAGGCACTGTACAAGCAGATGGTGGCCCCATGGTAACAGATGGTGTTAACTGTGTTTACATGAAATAGACCGGGTCCTCTGGTGGAATTTAGCCGATCATTGACTGGAAATGATTATGTTCGGCTACTTGGTGATCATTTGCAGCCATTCGTGGACCTCATGTTCCCAAACAACAATGGAATGTTTATGAATGACAATGCGCCAGGCCAGAATATTCTGGACACTTCGAGCAAATAATTTGGCCATCCATATCACCTGATATGAATCACATCGAACATTTATGGGACATAATCTAGCGGTCAGTCATGCACAAAACCCATTACTGACAACAGTTTTGCAATTTTGGATGGCTATAGAGCAGAGGACTTCCTACGACTTGCTGAGTCCATGCCACCTCGAGTTGGTGCACCACTCAGTGGAAAATTGTTGGTTGTTGGTTGTTTGGGGAAGGAGACCAGACAGCGTGGTCATCGGTCTCATCGAATTAGGGAAGGATGGGGAAGGAAGTCGGCCGTGCCCTTTCAGAGGAACCATCCTGGCATTTGCCGGGAGTGATTTAGGGAAATCACGGAAAACCTAAATGAGGATGGCCGGACGCGGGATTGAACCGTCGTCCTCCCGAATGCGAGTCCAGTGTCTAACCACTGCGCCACCTCGCTCGGTCACTCAGTGGAAAAGGAGGTCTGTCACTACATTAGGAGGTGTCCAATGACTTTCGTCGCTTCAGTGTATAGATTGACTTCTGGATTGGTATTTCAAATGGATAACCTTGGTGGAATTTAGGATGTACTTGTATGGGCGTATTTGTCGTGTTGCTACTTACTGAATACCACAGCGACAAGCGGAATTTTCGGCACCCAAATTAATTTTACAGATTCCTCATTAGGAATATGTGCAAAAATGATGCAATTGAGTCCCGGTTGACACGCATACCACAAAGATTTCTTTTTAAGAAATTGCAGGTATATTGCTTTGAGTAGTCATTAACGATGATCTACGTATGCGTGTGTGTCGCTTCCATCATTATCATTAACTCTGGATTGACACAGGGAGAATGTAAGTTTCACTAGCTGCGAGAAGAAATATGCCGCTGCGCATGGAGGCTACGGCAGTGAATCAAATATGTTCATATTATGTACCAGTACACTTTGAGATTTAAAGCGCTTGTAAGATACAGTGATGGGCATACGTCACATAAGAACATATAAAAACGAAAGACATCGGCTAAGGGCAAGAAAAGACTACACACACACACACACACACACACACACACACACACACACACACACACACATTCACTCATAGAACAAATAGGTATGTCCAAAATTTGAGGATTTTCATGAGCCGACCAAGCGCAGCAGGAATTCTGGTTCTTGATTCGTCTCAAGCTTCTCGTCGTATGCAGATTACGATTTACAAAGATAAACTACTTCTAGACAGTTCGTCTCTGATTGATTCCAAGCTCAGCGGTACCACTGCACTGCCTCACTGGAAAGGAAAGTTGACAGTGCAGACAGAAGCGCTCTTCTCATATGATTATTTACCGATTTTGGTCAAAACCTGAGAATTACATCTGAAATGGACAGACATGTATTAAAAGGCATTTATCTCCTTATCATTGGTCGTGTGTGAGAAGGTATAGTACATGAAAATGGAGATACGATCTCTCTGCAATACCGCAATCGTCGTATCTTGCATCATCAAATTACAGTTACAAAAATTGCACATGCTTTATCGCTGCATGTGCAACTCAATTTGCCTACTTCTCTCCCAAAGTTTTTATCATTGTAAGGTTGAAATTGGCAAGTTAGAACACAGTTCAGCTCTGAACATTGAATTCCGTTTTCCTTCCTAAAAAATGCAAGTGTTAATGTCTCGTAATTTTCGTGAAAGTAATAAGACGATAAGTGCGAGATATTTAGGTTTGTTGGTTTATAATCTGATTATGGGATCCTACAATTGTGAGACAATGTTGTCCTATTTGTCATCGAAACATTGACTGGTGCCGATCATGATCTTTTCTCAATTAATTATTCTCCCCAACACCCATTTCCAGAGAAGAGTTTCATAGTCACGTGCTTTTCTAGTAAACAGGGTGAATCACCTAACACTTGCCAATATTTCGGACATGAAAGGTACTACAGATATTCGGCTTCCACAAGACGGAATTGTAGGTAAGGACACACTATTTGTAGACCATACACAGACGGTGAGACGTTTCCAAAAGTGCAGTTAATTACACTATCTACAATTCTTTGTATGGGAAATGAACATTGGCAGTAAAATTCTAAGAGAAGCGTAAACGAGAATCTAAGGGCTGTTTGTTGCAGGAAGCTAGTACAAGTGGTCCACAAGTTATCGTACTGTGAACACTGGAAACACCGACAGCTGTTAATTTCATCCTGTTGGTTAAAAGTTAGGCAACGACGCTATATTCATTTACATTGTGTTGTGTACACAATGAGATTGCGCTGCGACGCTCTTGTCATTTATTGTGTGATACTGGATGTAGTAGGACGTTCTTCGAAGATGGTATTTCCCCATGGGGAAAAAGAGGACACGATCATGGCTTACAGTGAATGCAGGAAGTATGCCGTTCTTTCGTATACCGTGTACGCCGAAAGATATCCTATTAGACGTCTAGCTCTTCTAACAATTACTGATGATATGAAATGCTGTATTACCGCAACCTGCACTGTTATTTCCGCTGAAATGCTAGAACGTGTGTAGCAATATTTGCATAGTCGACTGCAAGCTTTTATAGACGCTAATGATGGTCTTTCTGAGCACAGGCTTAGAGAGGACATTGGTTCTTTACATGTCAGTCCGCATAGAAGTATTACATTCACCTTTGTGTGTTTTTCCTAGGCGGCGTCCCCGTCAACAGGACGGCACCTCTGGAGACTTATTAACATTTGTGTAAGTCTCCACATGCGTACCCAGTTGAAATTCACATTCTTTTGTGCTAAAACATCGAACACATAACTGTCGGCGTTTACAATGTTCAGACCACGGTGTCTGGTAAACTACTTGCACTAGACTCCTGCAACAAACACCATTGACGTCATAATTTAGTCTACTTTCATTACGGTACTGTCAATATGCATTCTTTCAATCAAATATTTGTACCTTTTTTAAAAATTGATTCACATTTGAAATTCATAACTCTCTGTGTATTTATGGGCTGTATAGGCGGGCCCCTGCCTCCAATCTGGGAAATCCGCATATCAATGGTACCTTCTATTATAGAAATATTTGCGGTACAAGTTTTAGGTGATTCAACCTATATTATAAGGATTAAACTGGATTTTCTTGCGTATATGAGCTGCAGCACCTATATTGTTTGTAATGTTAAAATATCTTCAGGAAACCTGACAAATCCACTTCATGACTTCCGTTTAACTGGCGGAGATATTTTACATTTTCCTGTATTTTTACAAAGGGTTGTTGTACATCGTGTACGTGGGTGACCTTTGCTGAACTTCGGTGTTTCGTGTGTGTAAAAACAACTGCGTATTTCTTAAAAGCGACGTAGAGATGACAACCAGAAACACACAACTGCTGGCACATAAAACGAAAACGCTCTTGTAAATATTGAATTAAATATTAGAGTGTTCCTCCAGATAAAAAAGGCCTCCAAATGAGTCATCTGTACACCTGCCATGACAAAAACCGTGAAGACGAAACGCTGTCTGAAAAATCCGAGAGAATATCAATAAGATTCTTCAGGAACTCGATGGTATTCTCAGAACCTGTTTGAAAGGTGGTCAGTTGGGACTCATGATATATCGAAATAACTGAAGATTAGAAAATTTATTTGAAATTTTTATCACGACCCTGCACATCTTTGTGGTCCACAGCCACAGACCATTGTTTTATTTCCAAAATGTTTCCATTCTTTATTAATGAAGTCAAGCCACTACAGCATGTGTACTTGTGTTGCAGTTCAATGAACATAATGGTACTAATAGTTCCTAAATACATTTAAACATTGATTCATTATTTATCTAACATGCCTTGCTGCAGATCAGTCTAGCTGCCCAATCCAGAGATAAAACAGGTTACGCGTTGATGTTGTTTGTAACATCCATTTTCAGTTCCACAAGGAAGTGTACGCCCTTCTCTGTATGAAATAAATGACACTATTATAAATACATATTTACATGAAAATACATGTTATTACTAATTGAAAAATTACCTAATAGTTAATCCAATGTCCGCCATTATCGATTATACATTGGCATCTTAGGCCTCTCTCCGGTAAATCATCCACATTTAAAAACCTCTAAATATCGTTTCACCCACTTCGCAACGAATGTCTTTGACTTTCAAAGAATTTTAGCAGCAGCTCCGTATGGAAGTTTTGGTCCCTTTGGATGATTAACAAGGAACACTGTCTCGTGACGCTTCGGATATTTTGCTCACATTTTAAACTGCAACTGACAAAACAAAATATTCAACTCTTACACTGTTTATTTATACACTATGCAAAAGCGCATTGAGTACAGATTCGAAACCACTGCCAGAGATGTCACTGCGGACGCTACATTTAAAATTATTGGGTACAGTTTCTTGTGGAACTGACTGTATGTTACTGTGGCCCTACTATGAAGCTATTGTATGTGCTCTTCGTAACCGCTTGTTAGTGGTTATTGACGCGTCGTTTCGACGAGATACAATTCTATTATGGTTAGACTTTCTGAATACTCCGTTCCGTTATCCAAAGGAAGTACATACACACCGCGCAAAAAAGTGTCACTTTTTGGAAAGCCCAAAATTGTCTCCTGCTGCGATGTAAAAGTTTGAAATTCGATTGAAAGGTGCCTACATCCTTTCCCCGTAACGGTGCAAAAGCGTGGCGTAATGCGACGTCACCTTGGATGTCGGCGGCGCTTCAGACAGCGAGGTGTCGACAAATGCGAAAATGAGGACACCGCTCGGAAGTTCACATAACGGATAATGTGGGTCAGTGATGTCAGATTGGCACCAAATTTCATCACAGTTCTGTCCAACGTCATGTGGACTAGTCACGCAATGGCGAGGTCGTCACATTTTGCCACTTCGTATAGCACCTCCACTATGGAGGCCATTACCGCGCGACACCCAGCATCGAAATCACGTGGTGTCCTTATGAGTGGCTAAAGGAAACATTTCAGACACACCGCAGTTCAGAAGCGACACGAAAAGCCCTCAGGAAGTGGCATAAAGGACGTCACTGGAACCATTCATTTTCTAGGGGCATTCTGGCCCAAGCGTTTCGCGGTTGGAAACAACAGTTCGCAGTAGGATGAGCAAAGGACGACGTTCTTGACATCGTTCTTCATTGTTCATACCCTGCATACGAGTCAACCCTACTCTAAATACATCGTTGGGCTGCAATCCCACTGAACGTGGTCTGACCCCTTTAGAGTATGTTGTGACGGCAATTTTAGGTTCGGTATAAAGGATGGAACAACTAGGGACCCTTAAAACCACTTCACAAAATTTGAACGTGGTCCAAAGCAGCAAATGGTACTTTTCTTTTTTTCAGTCAACCTGTTACACTCCCTAATGGTAGAGGAGTGCAGCATAGACACTGGGGTGAGTAAAACGGCAACGGGCCCCACTGAGACCCACAATTTCGGCAACACCTTCGGTGCCATCCACGCACCTTCGTTGAGCACTTTAAAGAGGTGGAGGTGCATCATGGAGGAATATTACTGGATTTCGAAAAACTGATACCTTTTTTGCACACCGTAAAACAAGTGAAGCAAATCGAAATAGAGGTACACATTGTCATCACAGCATTATTACTCTTTCCTAAACACGTGAAGATTTGCATGGTGTGTAAGAAGTTGCGATCGAAACAAAACTGTATGTTATCAACTACTATTAATTTGTACTACGGTTCCGTAAAGAAGGCGGCAGAATGCTGTAAGGTATTTTATTGACTATTGTGGTATATTTTAAAAGGAAAGATACTGTCCACTCCTGATTCAGAATAAATACATGTAGCAATGATTTCTGGATGTCATTTTGATTCGAGCTCTAGCTAATGTGAATCAGAAGATGCAATAACCGATACCTTTTGTCTAAAGCATGAACTATGCGATCTAAAACTGCCATTAAGCGTTAATTTCATGGCCAGAATATACCACCGTGAAATATAGTATGATGTTTTCTACATAAACAGTTTACTGTTGTAAACAAAACACTAGCAAGTCAATTTGTAGGCCCAGAATGAGTTGCGTTATACCATCAGATATGCAGGTGCGGGTTAGTCTTACATACAGCGTTTACACCAATGGCTGCAGCTGTCCCTACACGACGGAAATTGGCAGCCTGTAATAATTACATTGTTTGCAAACTTAGCAAGTACTGAAGAAGTGTTTCAAAACAGCTGGCCTGGGTGGCCGAGCGGTTCTAGGCGCTACAGTCTGGAACCGCGCGACCGCTACGGTCGCAGGTTCGATTCCTGCCTCGGGCATGGACGTGTGGGATGTCCTTAGGTTAGTTAGGTTTAACTAGTTCTAAGTTCTAGGGGACTGATGACCTCAGAAGTTAAGTCACATAGTGCTCAGAGCCATTTGAACCATTTTTTTTTGTCTCATAACTCCTCATATTGAGTTTTCAAAAGCCAACGCACTCAATCCAACTGTGCCTCATCTGCTTCTTACAAGGGAATGAATACTCCTAGCTGCATACAGGCGCAGATATACGTCAACGGTGACAGTTGAAAATGTGTGCCCCGACCTGGACTAGAACCCGGGATCTCCTCCTTATACGGCAGATGCTATACCCTTCCGAGCCACCGAGGACACAGAGGATATTGCGACTGCAGGGACTTATCTCTGGCACGCCTTCCCTGAGATCCACATTCCCAACTTAATGTCCCGCACTATATTCTTAGTGCCCCTGCCCATTATACTTATTACTCGCGGCTTTTTGCCGATTCCCGTTCGGGCACTGTGCATCCGCACAGAAGAAGAAGATGGTCAAATGGCCGGTGAGCCTTAACTATATTTATATACGAAAATGGTATCTGTTCTTTCGGACATGTCCGAAAGAAAGACTCCTTCTTCATATATAAATCATCTGTTTCTTCCCTACTTTTGCATTTTCAGGTCTATGCTGGCAGTGTTCTGATGTTTCATGAACACCTCTCTCTCTTCCCATGTCATTGTCACCACCACATCACTATTGGTATCATGAGATCTAGATCTCACATTTGTATCATCCACACTAAATCATTCTTTATTAAATATATATTCAATCAACATTCTGCGTCATTAACAAAGATATAAACAGCGACACAGATGTCGCATACGAATCAGATGCAGATCCAGAAACTCTCACTCACACTCATATGCGAACACGCGCAGGCATTCAAAATTTCGCAAAAAGGCTCATTATAAATGTGATCCCATGGCATTTCAACTCATGCACATTGCAATCAGCATGCAATCGTCTTCAGCGTCCCGTGAACATTGACACTGTTATCTCGATTGCAATCTTCACATCATCACGTCAGTAGGCGAAATGAAACTAAGAATAGCTGCTCCAGCCACACTGATGTAGACAACTGCGTCAGCATCGCAATCTATTCACAAGCAAATACATAACACGTCATCATACTGCCAACAATCGTATACCAAATGTCAGATTACACTATCAAGGTCAGAATTACAGTGACGATATTTTAGAAGTTTATAAATACGATGTGTATTTGCAGTCATGAGATAAAGTGCTGCCATTACTCCAGAAATGACCGACTGTTATACAAATTCAAGTAATTTGTCGCCTCATAAACCATAGAATTTATAGAGACGAATACGTATTGTCACCTTGCAGGCATACAGTATTGTATACATACGATACTGAAGTGTCTGCGTTATTTAGAAGTAGGCACTGTGGCGACTACAGACGTTATGAAATACATTAAACGTATTCGTAGCACGAAAATAATTTTAATAAAATAGAAGAAGGATTAAAACTAGACATGATATGGCGGTCGACTTTGTGCCAACGAAATGACAATCGATTACCTGTAATTGGGAGAGATGGCACCAGCCAGAGATAGTTTTAAAGTCGAAAGCACGTGACGAGTGGTGGCGCCATCTAAGTGCTCTATATAAGCGGGACTTCCAGTGCCTAGCAGCCAGTCTCCGACTAACCTCAGAAGGTGTTGCCCGCAGTAGGCAACGAAACGTCAGGAAGGAGAAGTAGTTTTATATACGGACCACGGCAATTCAGCTCGGAACTTTTAATTAATGAAGACGCTGGTCGTGAAGGGTTACATGTTATGATAATTTGTAATATTTAGTATTGTGTTGTTATACAGACTCTGTAGTAAATAAATTTCCAAATAAAACTAAATTCCAATGTTTAAATTTGCGCATAAAATTCCACCCAATAGGTACAAAAGGAAAGTCTGCCAAATTGACATTCGTTGCTGGGAACTACATTTTTATCACCACTCAGAACACATTCGATTTAAACAGACAGTTTAACTACTTCATTGAAGAAACAGACAGATCTCCATCACAACTTTCCTGAAGTTCTTCCTCTGAATGACACTCTTGTTCGGTAGCAGAACTGTGAGCACTGGCTAATGTAGAATCCTTTTTCGTTTATATTTTGATCTATATCACTGACTCCTTCTTCCATAGACGGACTAACAATTTCATCAAACATGACAAAGTTAAAAATGACACATTCGTGCCAACACATATTGAGTTATACTATACCGTACTGAAGAAAACAGGTACGTACTTCACGAGGCGCGGTCTAGGGGACTCCAGCACCCATCAATAACACGTGTCAACAGTAAACACAGCATTCGATAACGCAACCGGCAACGGAACATCGTAGCCTTGGCTATATAAGAAGGGTAGGCGGAGTATAGAAGCATTCCATCACAACTGGCCTTGTTAAGAGCGAGCTCAAAAATTTTCGCGTTGTCTGAGAGACCACAGTCGTGAGTTAAGGGTTAACAACGTACTGTGTATTTTCCAATTGCGTAAAAATGTTATTTGTAATGTAAAACATGTTTGCTGCGCAGCGTAAGTTACTAGCCGTCAGTTAGATAGTTCTCAGCCAATCTCGTGACTTCACAAACTATGGCATCATAATCGTATAACTTGTTACACTGTAATATTATGTATTTTAATTATTGTGTACAGTACTGTCCATTGCCTAATTTTCGCTTAAAATGTTAAAAAACATGTCTGTTGCACAACGTAAATGAGATATGCTCAGTTTAACAGTTTCTCAGTCAGTGTCAAGGCCTCACAAAATTTACCAAAGAACTAATGTCCCTTTCAGATGCTAATCAGTTGTTACCTGAAGATGACCTAATAAGCCGAAAACTAGTTTTAAATAAATAAAAATTAGTAGAACAAAAACAGTGTACTTGTCGTTCAGCTTTAAGCTAGCACAGAACTATCCAAGTGAACCAAGAAATCACTTATTCATCAAATTATCGCCCCTACTGCCGCTATTTCAAATTGGCACATTTCGAGACTACTCCGTAATATATGATCAACATCCGTAATACGATCTCTGAGTTTGCGGTCTGTGCGTTTAGCGCAGCTGTAAGCAGTGAGCGGTCAATGACCTTGCTCTTACGTGCCAGCACTTATTCGGAGGCTAATATGATACTACACCCCGCAATGACGTGAGTTGTTTCCACGACTCACCGCATACGTATGACCACAGAGTCCACAACTTCCCTCTCAGACTGGAAAGATGTTTGTTTTCGTTCTTCAAATCCAGCGACGTGCGGTATGACATTTCGTGTACGCAGATTAAGCAAAACTTTCAACGGAATGCGTCATGTGCTCGAAACCCGAGGCGAGCCGAGCGACGGCGGAAATATCCGAAAATGCGTCCCTGGCGCAGTGCAATGCGGGCGCCTCGGTCTCTCTCCCACGAATTTCTTCTGCAGAGCCGGATTGAAACAGATCGCGGGCCGCGGGTTGCCCACCCGTGATATAAAGGATGAGATTTTTACTGTGGGCGATTAAAATTCCACATTTCACATCGCACGTACTTTTTCGGGTGGAGAGTCACAGAGAATCAGTTGTGGCCAAACGGTCTCGCTGTTAACAGTACACATGGATGAACTCTGTGTGTCACTCACACATACAAACAGTGATCAGCGAGTAAAGGTTAACGAGTCCTAGGGCACGTGAAATAATGAGTGATTACGTCGCTCAGCAGTTAAGAACACAGACGCTGAGTGTATAAACTGGAAGAGTAACGAACAGTCTGATAGAACGCAGGATTTTTGGATCCACATCACCGGTAACTCGTCATTTTATGAAAGAAATCAACGTTTGTGCATCGCTCTTCCACATTTCAAGATCTTTTATCCGAAATAAAACTAAAGACGTGCATTATACTCTTTACACATGTATCTGCGTGTAAATATGTGCGTGCGTGTGTGTGCTGCAAGTAAGCTGGTAAGGTAATTTACAGAATCATAATCATGCAGCAAATGAAGCAGGAGAAACGAACTCATGAGGTCTAAAAAATAAGATTGAGAGGGTGTGCAAAATGGCTAAGTAGAAATGGCTAGAGAACAAATGTAATGATTTCGAAATATATTTCACTAGGAGAAAGATAGATACGACCTACAGGAAAATAAAAGAGGCCTTTGGAGAAAAGAAGAGCAGCTGTATGAATACCAAGAGCTCACGAGGAGAACATAGCAAGGTGGCGTTACGCGTATTTCCCAGAAACTACACTTAATGGAAAAAGGGGTCAAAACAAGCGAACGCGTTACTCGTGATGTGTTGGCAGAAGAGCCAACACCGTGTTGCTAGAGGAGGCCGAAATGCACGCTTTTAAGCTCATGCAGGCAGGCGTGAGGTCTGGAACAGATTAAAGGAGTTGAGTCTAATAAATAAAGTGCGGAGTTGATGTAATACTTAACTTTAATCCATAATTGGAGAACATCGCTCTTGTTGATACGTTATATAATCTCAATATAAACTGGTAATGGCGCCTTGCTAGGTCGTAGCAAATGACGTAGCTGAAGGCTATGCTAACTATCGTCTCGGCAAATGAGAGCGTATTTGTCAGTGTAGCTTCGCTAGCAAAGTCGGCTGTACAACTGGGGCGAGTGCTAGGAAGTCTCTCTAGACCTGCCGTGTGGCGGCGCTCGGTCTGCAATCACTGACAGTGGCGACACGCGGGTCCGTCGTATACTAGCGGACCGCGGCCGATTTAGAGGCTACCACCTAGCAAGTGTGGTGTCTGGCGGTGACACCACACCTCGAATTCTACGTAGGTACTCGATCGTTTCTAAGAAAACTACGGTCATAATTTCCGAGGTATTTTATGTGCCTTATAACGTGTAAACAGCTAAACCGAAATGGTGGCAAAGTGGCTAGCATGCTAGGTTCATACTTTCGCGCCCCCTTTTGGAAACCCGGCTTATTAATTTTATTTTCGTTTTACGTTTATCTACCCACGTCTGTAGATCACTACTAAACGAATGCTTTCCTTCGTATATTGAACCAACGTTGTCTTCGAAGTGATTCGTTACGTGTGATTTGTCCCGAAATTACTGCCAACGCCTGGAATCTTCGGCGTTTTAACGTTTATTTCCCACGCGAAATTCTTGAGAAGAAATGTGAGTGTGTCAAACATGCCTTCAGGCGACGCTTGTGGTGTTCGGAATTTATATGATTCTCTAAGCGCGTCCGACGTTACCTGAATGGCACCATTCCAGGACGTTTGATTGGAAAAGAGGAGCAGAAGATGAACTTCATCGCTAGTGCCCTCCCCGGTCTCCAGACCTCACACCTTGTGATTTCTATCAGTGTGGTTACATACAATACGGCGTTCTTATCTCCCTTATGCCTGACACTCTTGCAAGGTTGCAGCATCGCATTGTTGAAGCTGTGAATTTGATAACGAGAGACCAGCTGCTTCGTGTATGGCAGGAAATGAGGTACCGCTTTGATATTTGTCGTGTAACACACGGTGCTCACATTGAATGTATAAAAATTTGAACTTTTCTCTTTCCAGGAACGTTGGAATTGTCTCTATCTTTTGTAGTTTGGAAGCAACAAATGTTTGAAACCCGTTCCTTCTTTTTGAACAGGCCGTCAGAGATAGCAAAGGGCTTTGAAGAGCAGTGTCACGGCATAGACAGAATCTTGAAAGGAGGATGTAAAATGTAAATGTCATGTGACTAGGGCCTCCCGTCGGGTAGACCGTTCGCCGGGTGTAAGTCTTTCGATGTGACGCCACTTCGGCGACTTGCGCGTCGATGGGGATATAAAATGATCATGATTAGGACGACACAACACCCAGCACTGAGCGGAGAAAATCTCCGACCAAGCCGGGAGGCGAACCCGGGCCCTTAGGACTGATATTCTGTCGAGATGACCACTCAGCTACCGGGGGCGGACAAAGGAGGATGTAACACGAACATCAAGGGATTGTGCAATGTACTCGAATTAAATCAGTAGACGCTGAGGGAATTAGATTAGGAAACGAGACACAAAAAGTAGTAGATGAGCTATACTATTTGGGCGGCAAATTAACTGACGGTGGCTAACGCAGAGAGTATACAAAATGTAGCCTGGGAACGGCCATAAAATCGTTTTTGGAGGGGAGGAATTTGGTAACATGGAATATATGTTTGAGTGTTAAGCAGACTAATCTGAGCGTATTTGTCCGCAATGTATGGAAGTGAAACATTGTTGATAAAAGTAGACAAAAGAGAATAGAAGCTTTTGAAATAAAGTGGTACAGAAGAGCACTGAGAAACACGTGGAAAGATCACGCAGCTAGTGAGGAGGTACTGAATAAAGTTGGGGGGAAAAGAAATTTCTGGCACAGCTTGACTAAAAGGGAGGATCTGTTGACAACACACATTCTGGGACATAAAGGGATCTCCAATGTATTATTGGGTTGAAGTGAGTGGGGTAAAAATCGTAGAGGGAGACAAAGCGGTAAACACAGTAAGCAGATTCAGAAAGAGGTAGGTTACAGTAGTTACAAGGTTAGAGATGAAGAAGCATGCCCAGTATAGAGCAGCTTAGAGAACTGCGTCAAACAATTCTTTGGACTGAAGCTCACGACAACAGACTATACAGTTTTGCCGATCCAGGGGCAACCAATATCCAAATTATAGAAATATAAGTATTGGTAAGTGATTACACTCTTCATCAACTATCTGCAAGAGTAAGTAGTAATATGCGCAAGAAACAGTTTTACACTGAATGTTTAACTTGATGAAGCGGGCTATTTACCATGTGTGTTCTATTACCCTGCAATGCCTTTCATCCAGACGTCATGGTATCCGCTACGAAGAAACGGAAATAGTCGGGAATGTAGGACGCCAGTTTAGGTTACACGGTACGCTGCAAGACGTGTCTGTAACAATGCGCGGCAGCTTAGACCGTCTCCACTCGTGGAGTGTCAAACGCCAGAGTTAGTTTGTTCGGCGGAGAGCGGTTAGCTAGGGACAAAGCCAACGCGGCGTCAGAGAGCGAGTGTCTCATTCAAAGAGTGCGCTCGTCACGGTCTCGCCTACTTCCGCAGCCCAGCTGGAGAAGTCGCGTTTGGCTGGGTGCCCACTCTGCGAGCGGCTATTGAATATTTACAAAGCGACGCGGAAATGCATAACAACCAGCAAGAAAAAGCAAGCATCTGGTATGAATATTTACAATGCACCAATACTTGCATCACTCGTTCACGTATTCAGCACTGCGTGTAATTAAGATTCGCTGGAGAAGCTGATCTGTAGCACAAAAACTAGCGCTACCGGATGAAGTAGCAGAAACAGCTATTCTTTCATTTTGAACATGTAAAACAGTTTATACTTACCTCATTTCGTCGACCACCTGAACTATTTTACCCAAATAACATTTGTAACTCTGATACTAGGTACACGTCTTCCACTAAATATATACCAATGATCGTCCTTACTGTCGGTGTAGTGTGTCGCAGATATTTTCTTCTCTTCTCTTTGTTAGTGCAGGTATACCGAAGAGCCAAAAAAAACTGGTGCACCGAGAAGTGCAGCAACACGAAGTATCATGGACTCGACAAACGTCTGAAGTAGTGCTGGAGGGAACTGACACCATGAATGAAACAGGGTTGTCCATAAATCTGTCGGAGTACGAGCGGATGGAGATCTCTTCTGAACATGTTGCAAGGCATCGTGAATATGCTCAATAATGTTCATGTCTGGGGAGTTTGGCGGCCAGCGAAAGAGGTTAAACTGAGAAGAGTGTTCCTGAAGCCACTCTGTAGTGTTTCTGGACGTGTGGAGTGTCACATTGTCCTGCTGGAATCCACAGTGGACATGAATGGATGCAGATGATGAGACAGGATGCTTACATACGTGTCGTCTGCTAGACCCGTAGCTAGACATATCAGGGGTCCCGTATCACTCCAACTGCACAAGCCCCACACAATTGCAGAGCCTCCACCAGCTTGAACAGTCCCTTGCTGATAAACATGCATGGATTCATGAGGTTGTTAATGTCCTTCCACTCGATACAATTTGAAACGAGACTCGTCCGACCTGGCAACGTATTTCCAGTCATCAACAGTCCAATGTCGGTACTGACGGGCCCAGGCGAGGCGTAACGTTTTGTGTCGTGCAGTCATCAAGGACACACGAGTGGGCCTTCTTCTCTGAAAGCCCATATCCATGATGTTTTGTCGATTGGTTCGCACTCTGACACTTGTTGATAGCCCAGCATTTAAATCAGCAGCAATTCGCGCAAGGGTTGAACTTCTGTCACGTTGAACGATTCTCTTAAATTGTCGCTGGTCCCGTTCTTGCAGGATATTTTTCCGGCCACAGTGATGTCGGAGATTTGATGTTTTACTGGATTCCTGATGTGCACGTTGCACTCGTGAGATGCTCGTATGGGAATAATCCCCTCTTCATCGCTTCCTCGGAGATGTTGTGTCCCATCGCTCGTGCGCCGAATATAACACCACGTTCAAACTCACTTAAATATTGATAACGGACCACTGTAGCAGTGGTAACCAAACTAACGACTGCGCCAGGCACTTGTTGTCTTATTTAGTTGTTGCGGACCGCAGTGCAATATTCTGCCTATTTACATATCCCTGTATTTGAATACGCATGCCTATACCAGTCTCTTTGGCGCTTCAGTGTGTATTGTCGTGCAGCATAAAACATAATTTTCTTTTACTTGTTGTCATACGAAAATTTTATTAACATTATAGTTGATTACCCGACAATGCCAGTGTATGTATTTATTCAAATCTGCTATTAGCCCATCTACTGCTTCCACTTCTCTTTGTCCATCTCCACCCCCTCCCCTCATTTGCTCCTTCCCCACTTTCCATTTCCGTCACAGACCACGTCTACGTCAATCTCCTCCTACTACTCCAACTCTTTCTCAATCCCTTTACCTTCTTCTCTTACTCTTCCTGTCTATCTTCTCCTTTCCATCTAACTGCCTCTCTCATCTTCCCTCGCTTACTGCCCATCTCGTTGTCCCCTCTCTCTGTAATTCTTCTATTCAATTCCACTTTTTATTTGCTCCTCCGCTTCTCCCTGCCCATTTCCACCTCTCAGTCAATCTTCTCCACCCTTTCTCAGTCAATCTCCTCCTCCCCATCTCTCAGTCCAGCTCCTTCTCTTTCCTTCCTATGTCCTTATGCTCATCTCCCCTCCATCCATGTCCTCCTCTCCTATTTCTCTTTCCATTTCCCTCACTCCTCAGTATGTCCATCTCCTCCTTCCTCATGTTTTCTCTCCCCCCTCTCACTCTGCCCATCTCTTCCTTCCTCTTCTGTCTCCACCTTATGGTCCCAACGCAACAGGGGTTTGTTGGCTTCTAGCCCCACAGTATTTCTTTCCAAAAAGTTGTATGTGCACCACAGTGGGAAGATATCAATCCAGGGGTTGAGGTGGAGCTTTTAGTTTTCCAGAGTATGCACATGTCACTTATTTGTACATGTATTTCAACCGTATATCTGTAGCGAACGTCGTCCTGCAGGCTCGATTACATGTAGCTCAGCTGTATAATGTGAGATCTTCTGAACAATGTGTCATAAAATGATATAATTTTGTAGATACATTTTTGTCCGCAGCTCGTCGTCGTGCGGTAGCGTTCTCGCTTCCCGCGCCCGGGTTCGATTCCCGGTGGGGTCAGGGATTTTCTCTGCCTCGTGATGACTGGGTGTTGTGTGCTGTCCTTAGGTTACTTAGGTTTAAGTAGTTATAAGTTGTAGGGGACTGATGACCATAGATGTTAAGTCCCATAGTGCTCAGAGCCATTTGAACCATTTTTTTGTAGATACATTTCATGGTATATGGGATATTCTATGTGAAACATGTTGTGAACGGAGTAAATAGCAGAGAAGTCATACATTTATATATCGATTTGTTGTCACACGATGCTTTGCTTTCATTAAACTGTCGCACCCACGAACGCACTTTCGACACATCCATAACTCCATCACCACATGTCTCCTTCAACTGTTGATGTTTTTCAATTGGTTTCACACCACGCAAATTCAGAAAACGAATGATTGCACGCTCTTCGAGTAAAGAAAACGTCGCCATTTTAAGTATTTAAAACAGTTCTCATTCTCGCCGCTGGCGGTAAAATTTCATCTGCTGTACGGTGCTGCCATCTCTAGGGCATATTGACAATGAACGCGGCCTCATTTTCAAACAATGCGCGTGTTTCTATCTCTTGCCAGTCCGGAGAAAAAAAATCGGAGGCCTTAGAACTTGAATGCACCTCATATAATGTCTTATTTTAAACATATTGAGCGGTTTTAGCTTTGGATTTAGTGATTGTGTCACTAAAGAATCACCACAGAACGCGTTCTGTTGGGAAGTGAATTCATAATAAACTTTTTTCCTCTGTTAGAAGTATGCCTAGGTTAGGTTGTCACTGTGAATGATTACAAAATAAAAACAAAGTTTCTTTCAAAATACCTGTCATTTAATGCAATTAAGAGTTTAAAGATCATTAAAAATCAAGACATTGACTCTGCTTACGTATATTATATAAGTGTTAGCTGAAATTACTTGTCACTTCGCATACTCTTTTCCGCGAATGGTTTACTTATTAACTATCGAAACGCGTTTAAAACTTTTAAGTAACAATGCAAGGGAATTTTGTGAGGGAAGATGGAGGAAACCTTCCAAAATTTCCTGCATTTACGGCTTACGTGCACATGATTCGGCAACGAAGTCATCCTGTATCTCTCTCGATGGGAATTACATAAAATAAAGCGGCAGTAGTACGCAAGCATAGAAGCGAAGTTTGTAAGGCAACGAACTGCTCTGGCAAAGAACGTAAGTTCGTATACTGCTGGATGCAATAGAATTTTTTTCCTCTTCGGGTTTTCAAAGCATTCTGAGACTTCGTTAATCGTCAATGATAAGCATTTTTTCTGAAATAATTCGTTGTAATTTACACGTAATAGCGCACTTTCTGAGAAACTAAGTATCTTCGATTTTGTGACTTCCATATGTTCACGAAATGAAAGATGAAATTACTGTGCGTGAAATAACTGACAGTGACATTTATTCTTCTTCTTGTGACAAATAATTCATAATTTTTTTTTCTTTTGAAATAGGTAGCGATTTCCGAGAAAGTGGTCAGACAGGAATCTAAGAGCACAACGTAAATTACTGCTGATGAGACTACCAGCAAACGTCTTTATACTTTAGCTTGTCACAAGTATTTATCTGCGATCGAATCGTTAACAACAGTAGACAGAGAAGAAAGGTTCCCGCCACAATTTTTTCAGACTATACCACTATACATGAAACATTTTGATTCATCAATTGCATGTGATAAACTACAACGAACGTCCATAGCTGCACTCGCCACACGCTCTCGAAAAGGCGATTTTTTAAATGTTGTATTTATGAACTAAATTGTTGATAAATCATGCAGGGAAGGAAGTTACGGGTACTTCATCATTTGGATCTCTAGGAGCGAGCTACAGCCACATTCTATGCATCTTTTTATTCTTTGAGACCCTCTTAAACAATTTTTTGTGGTCCTGGAGATGTGTTCCGTCTATGCAACTAATTGAATACAGTTTATACCCATACGCGTTTCGCTTCCTTTATTTGTGAAGCATCATCACGAATAAAGGAAGCGAAACGCTTATGGCAATAAACAAACTGCCTTCACTTAGTTACATAGACGGAACGTACCTCCATGAATTTTAAATCAACTAAGTAACAACTTAAAATTTTTAATCAACTAAGTAACGACCTCCCCCCCCCCCCCCCCCCGCATGAACCATGGACCTTGCCGTTGGTGGGGAGGCTTGCGTGCCTCAGAGATACAGATAGTCGTACCGTAGGTGCAACCACAATGGTGGGTAGCTGTTGAGAGGCCAGACAAACGTGTGGTTCCTGAAGAAAAATGGCTCTGAGCACTATGGGACTCAACATCTGAGGTCATAAGTCCCCTAGAACTTAGAACTACTTAAACCTAACTAACCTAAGGACATCACACACACCCATGCCCGAGGCAGGATTCGAACCTGCGACCGTAGCAGTCCCGCGGTTCCGGACTGCAGCGCCAGAACCGCTAGACCACCGCGGCCGGCTTCCTGAAGAAGGGCAGCAGCCTTTTCAGTACTTGCAACAGTCTGGGTGATTGACTGATCTGGCCTTGTTACACTAACCAAAATGGACTTGCTGTGCTGGTACTGCGAACGGCTGAAAGCAAGGGGAAACTACGGCCGTAATTTTTACCGAGGGCATGCAGCTTTACTGTGTGGTTAAATGATGATGGCGTCCTCTTGAGTAAAATATTCCGGAGGTAAAATAGTCCCCCATTCGGATCTCCAGGCGGGGACTACTCAGGAGGACGTATCTACGTATCGGAGCGTGGAATGTCAGATCCCTTACTCGGGCAGGTGGGAATTAGTGAAGTTCGGTGGCAGGAGGAACAAGACTTTTGGTCAGGCGAATACAGGGTTATAAATACAAAATCAAAACGGAGGAATGCAGTAGTAGGTTTAATAATGAATAAAAAAATAGGAGTGCGGGTAAGCTACTACAAACAGCATAGTGAACGCATTATTGTGGCCAAGATAGACACAAAACCCACGCCTACCACAGTAGTACAAGTTTATATGCCAACTAGCTCTGCAGATGACGAAGAAATTGATGAAATGTATGATGAAATAAAAGAAATTATTCAGATAGTGAAGGGAGACGAAAATTTAATAGTCATGGGTGACTGGAATTCGGTAGTAGGAAAAGGAAGAGAAGGAAACGTAGTAGGTGACTATGGATTGGGGGGAAGAAATGAAAGAGGAAGCCGTCTGGCAGAATTTTGCACAGAACACAGCTAAATGATAGCTAACACTTGGTTCAAGAATCATAAAAGAAGGTTGTATACATGGAAGAAGCCTGGAGATACTGACAGGTTTCAGATAGATTATATAATGGTAAGACAGAGATTTTGGAACCGGTTTTAAATTGTAAGACATTTCCAGGGGCAGATATGGACTCTGACCGCAGTCTATTGGTTATGAACTGTAGATTAAAACTGGAGAACCTGCAAAAAGGTGGGAATTTAAGGAGATGGGACCTGGATAAACTGAAAGAACCAAAGGTTGTAGAGAGTTTCAGGGAGAGCATAAGGAAACAATTGACAGGAATGGGGGAAAGAAATACAGTAGAAGAAGAATGGGTAGCTCTGAGGGATGAAGTAGTGAAGGCAGTAGAGGATCAAGAATGTAAAAGACTAGGGCTAGTAGAAATCGTTGGGTAACTGAAGAAATATTGAATTTAATTGATGAAAGGAGAAAATATAAAAATTCAGTAAATGAAGCAGGCAAAAAGGAATACAAACGTCTAAAAAATGAGATCGACAGGAAGTGCAAAATGGCTAAGCAGAGATGGCTAGAGGACAAATGTAAGGATGTAAAGGCTTGTCTCGCCAGGGATAAGATAGATACTGCCTGCAGGAAAATTAAAGAGACCTTTGGAGAAAAGAGAACCACTTGTATGAATATCAAGAGCTCAGATGGAAACCCAGTTCTAACCAAAGAAGGGAAAGCAGAAAGGTGGAAGGAGCATATAGAGGGTCTACACAAGGGCGATGTACTTGAGGACAATATTATGGAAATGGAAGAGGATGTAGATGAAGATGAATTGGGTGATATGATACTGCGTGAAAAGTTTGACAAAGCACTGAGAGACCTCAGTCGAAACGAGACCCCGGGAGTAGACAACATTCCATTAGAAATACTGACAGCCTCGGGAGAGCCAGTCCTCACATAACTCTACCATCTGGTGAGCAAGATATATGAGACAGGCGAAATATCCTCAGACTTCAAGAAGAATATAATAATTACAATCCCAAAGAAAGCAGGTGTTGACAGATGTGAAAATTACCGAACTATCAGTTTAATAAGTCACGGCTGCAAAATACTAACACGAATTCTTTACAGACGAATGGAAAAACTAGTAGAAGCTGACCTTGGGGATGATCAGTTTGGATTCCGTAGAAATATAGGAACACGTGAGGCAATATTGTCCCTATGACTTATCTTAGAAGCTAGATTAAGGAAAGGCAAACCTACGTTTGTGGCATTTGTAGACTTAGAAAAAGCTTTTGACAATGTTGACTGGAATACTCTCTTTCAAATTCTGAAGGTGGCAGGGGTAAAATACAGGGAGCGAAAGGCTATTTACAACTTGTACAGAAACCTGATGGCAATTATAAGAGTCAAGGGACATGAAAGGGAAGTAGTGATTGGGAAGGGAGTGAGACAGGGTTGTAGCCTCTCCCCAATGTTATTCCATCTGTGTATTGTGCAAGCAGTGAAGGAAACAAAAGAAAAATTCGGAGTAGTTATTAAAATCCATGGAGAAGAAATAAAAACTTTGAGGTTTGGCGATGACATTGTAATTCTGTAAGAGACATCAAAGGAGTTGGAAGTGCAGTTGAACGGAATGGATAATGTCTTGAAAGGAGGATATAATATGACCATCAACAAAACGAGGATAATGGAATGTAGTCGAATGAAGTCGGGTGATGCTGAGGAAATTAGATTGGGAAATGAGACACTTAAAGTAGTAAAGGAGTTTTGCTATTTGGAGAGCAAAATAATTGATGGTGGTGGAAGGAGAGAGGATATAAAATGTAGACTGGCAATGGCAAGGAAAGCGTTTCTGAAAAAGAGAAATTTGTTAACGTCAAGTATAGATTTAAATGTCAGGAAGTCGTTTCTGAAAGTATTTGTATGGAGTGTAGCCATGTATGGAAGTGAAACATGGATGATAAATAGTTTGGACAAGAAGAGAATAGAAGCTTTTGAAATGTGGTGCTACAGAAGAATGCTGAAGATTAGATGGGTAGATCACATAACTAATGAGGAGGTATTGAATAGGATTAGGGAGAACAGAAATTTGTGGCACAACTTGACTAATAGAAGGGATCGATTGGTAGGACATGTTCTGAGGCATCAAGGGATCACCAATTTAGTATTGGAGGGCAGCGTGGAGGGTAAAAATCGTACAGGGAGACCAAGAGTTGAATACACTAAGCTGATTCAGAAGGATGTAGGTTGCAGTAAGTACTGGGAGATGAAGAAGCTTGCACAGGATAGGGTAGCATGGAGAGCTGCATCAAACCTGTCTCAGGACTGAAGGCCACAACAACAACAACAAGTAACGACAGAAAACAGAAAAAATTGCGAGTTTTTTGGGTGTTTCTATAGATGTATTTTTACAGTGTGGTGCTACACTCCATTACTAACTCATATTCCGAAACGTAAAATCCAAAACAAGACGTCGATGTGAATGAGAATAAAATGACATAATGTGACACTTACGACAATTTTCAGAACACAATCAATATTTTATCATGCATTCATGGAAACCTGTGGTCAGCAAAAATTGAACAGTATGAAGTACTGTAACCCATTTTTCGGTACTGTGAAGAATAGCGTGCCTGTGTAGGCTGCTAGTTTTATCGAGTTTGTGTCGCTGTGGCGCTGCAGTGCGCATGCGCGGATCTGAGCAGATTACTTTTCATTGGTTGGTGTGAGGAGAACTGACAACAGTGTTTTGGTTCGCTAGGACCGTTCCGCATCACTTTCGAAATGCGTAGTGAATAATGTTTGGGCTCTGCTTCGAAAACAAGACCGTTCGGAGCCCTCATGTACCGAACCGATCGGCAAAATGGCGGAAAGGTACAGAATAGGGCACTGGAATAATACTCGTCGTCGTGGTGATGCGGGAACAAGACCGACCGTTTCCCATTCCTGGAAACTATAAGTAGAAAGCCGCGACCGAAGTGAACTACAAAAGACTGTTCCTTAGTATTCGTTCCTCGCTCCTTCCATTCATCTTGGTTCCCATTCCTTTGGACCCTTTAGTTCGCGTACGACCCATCTCTAATAACGACATAATTTTGCAGGTACATTGAGGAGCATATTTGAAAGCCGTCTGCAAATATGAGTACAGTTAACAGTAAATAACGAATTAATTTAAGCGTTATGCCTGATGTAGCAGTTTCACTAAATGAGCAGCGACAATGTAGTAAGCGATGGATCTTTTGCCTCTCATCATTTTGTGTGGTTGCCAGCGAGAAAAATGTCATACAGATTTGAAATCATGTATAAAGTTTGTTCCAAGTCATGAGTTTCAGTACTTTTTGTCCTCTATCCTCGCTCCCCTCACAGGTAGGTGGTCATTATCCCCAGCGATTCTCTCCAGACAGTAAGTGAAATGTGTACCAAGTTTGGGTGAATTCGGTCCATTTGCTTAGGGGGAATGTACTCGCTGATTACCCAACATTGCCTGTTTATTCATCTATTCCAATCGTCTATTAGTCTATGTATTTTTCCCCCTCTCTCTGTCCATCCCCTCCTAATCCCTCTGTTTCCTCCTCCTTCCCTCCCTGTCCATTTTTTTCGTCCCCTTCTCTGTCCATCTGCTCCTTCCTTCTCTATCTTCTCACCCCCCTCTATCTCTTCCTCACCTCATCCCATGTTCTCTTCCCCACTCTCTTCGTCCATTTCCTACTCCCCCTCACTCTGTCCAACTCTTCCAACCCCTATCTCTATCTCTCCCTCCTCTCTTCTTCCCTTTCTCTGTCCATTTCTTCCTTCTTATCTCTCTGCCCGTCTCCTCTTCGACCCTTTCTGTCCACCTTTCTCCTTTAGTCATCTCCTCTTTCCTTTCTCTGTCCACTGCCTCCTTCCCCTTCTCTCTGTACATCTCCTCCTCTCCATTTTGTGTCCATTTCCCCTCACAGTGTCCATCTTTCCCCCCTATCTGTGTCCATCCCCTGCTTCCCCTATTTGTCCATTCAACTCCTACTCCCCACCCCTTTCTTCTCTCTTTCTCTCTTAATGTTATTATTTAAATCCCAGTAGGAGTATGCAGCTTCCTAACCCCACAGTATTTGTTCTCAGTAAGAAGTATTTGTACCAAGTTTGGTTGAAATCGATCCAGTAGTTTAGGAGGAACCTCCAGCTTTACCCATGTACACATGTCACATATATTTAACATATTTCACACTTACTTGTGCGCATAGTTTACCTATATCTCTAGGGAATTTCGCTCTGCACTTCCGTTTTCAGGCACCTCTGTGTTCATGACGTCATATATTCTGAATTATAAACTCCTTAATAAACAGGTAAAACAGTGAAGTAGCAGTTCGGAGAAGTTTGCGATAACGAACTGCTGACAGGGACCAATGATTCCATATTTATCATCAATAGCCATTAAGAGATTAGGCCAATCAGCCTGTTCTGGCCCAGTCTATTTTTACCTCGGTCTGCCTGATGAGTAGGTCTCAATGACATTGCCATTTTCGGAATCCTTGTATTGTACATTATTTGTAAATGATCTTCCCACTTGCTTCTGCGTTCAGTTTACTCTGTGTAGGATATATTTGTAACTGATTCTGTATATCCTGGTTTGTTATTATATGCAGTCATGTGTGTCTCTATAGTGCACCAGGAAATTTCATTTGTTTGGCTTGAACCTATTTTGAAATTCTCTCATCAAAAATAATCTTTGCACTTGCATTTGGTGGCTGCCCTGGAGTGCTATGGTTACTGATTTTGAAACATCATACGCTAGCACAGTTAAAGTAGTACTTCCTGTTGTGAATTGGCAGGAGCCAATTCACGGAGTTTGGAAGAAGCCGAAACGCACGCGTTTAAGCTCACACAGGCTGGCGTGACGTCTGGAAAATGACAAGGAATTATAGTAGCCAAAAATAGTACATAGCTTCTGGAATACTTAACTTTAATCCATAATTGGAGAACATCGCTCTTGATGATACATAATTACAATCTCAATATAAACTGGTAATGGCGCCTTGCTAGGTCGTAGCAAATGACGTAGCTGAAGGCTATGCTAACTAACGTCTCTGCAAATGAGAGCGTATTTGTCAGTGTAGCTTCGCTAGCTAAGTCGGCTGTACAACTGGGGCGAGTGCTAGGACGTCTCTCTAGACCTGCCGTGTGGCGGCGCTCGGTCTGCAATCACTGACAGTGGCGACACGCGGGTCCGTCGTATACTAGCGGACCGCGGCCGATTTAAAGGCTACCACCTAGCAAGTGTGGTATCCGGCGGTGACACCACACTTCCTAACTTAATTCCAGGTTGTGCCAGATACTTCCATCTGTGTAGGATATCGTTCATATAAAGGTTAATAGGCGCAAGTGGTATTACACACACATGTCTTACTCTTTCGTTAATCACTACATTTCCGCCACTGCAATTAGATAGAATCAGTCTGAAGCAGGTATCATTAAAAACTTTTTATACAAATTATTATTTGTTGAGGATAGCCCACTTAGCCATTGTATTCCACAATCAACTCATGTCTACCTTAAAGATGATCCTCGCTAGATCTACAAACACCATATAGGACTTCAAACTGCATTCCTTTCTTTCCTCTATTAGCTGTTTCATAGTAAATACCTTGTCAATACAAACTCTTCCTTTTCGAAAACCACCATGTTGTTCTTGCAAGGGTGATTCTATTGCCTTCAATCTGTCATTTAGTATACCAGTGTATAGTTTATACATCGCATTTGATATACTTGTAGCTCTGCAGTTTCTTAGTTTATTTCTTTCTCCTTTCTACAGTACTTAAGAAACAGTGTCATAACTCGTGTATTTGGTATCCTCATTGTAAGACGGCAGGTGGTCAGTAGATGAAGAAGGTGGAGTTTGAGCATCAGTCTTTGAAACTTCTTGAATTCTGTATTTTTGCCCTTTGGGATAGATTCTCTAATACTGGTGGTTTTACATTCTTTGATTTTCTTATTTCTGCCTAGAAACCTCCTAATGTTAGTAAGTCAATATGTTTACTATTTATTCAGTCCTATCCTTAGGATGAGTATAAATGTCTGTCTTAGAGTCTAATCATATACTTTTATAACACTCATTTTGTGGTGTCACCGCCAGACACCACACTTGCTAGATGGTAGCTTTAAATCGCCCCGCGGTCCATTAGTACATGTCGGACCCGCGTGTCGCCAGTGTCAGTAATTGCAGACCGAGCGCCACCACACGGCAGGTCTAGAGAGACTGACTAGCACTCGCCCCAGTTGTACGGACGACTTTGCTAGCGACTACACTGACGAAGCCTTTCTCTCATTTGCCGAGAGATACACTCCTGGAAATGGAAAAAAGAACACATTGACACCGGTGTGTCAGACCCACCATACTTGCTCCGGACACTGCGAGAGGGCTGTACAAGCAATAATCACACGCACGGCACAGCAGACACACCAGGAACCGCGGTGTTGGCCGTCGAATGGCGCTAGCTGCGCAGCATTTGTGCACCGCCACCGTCAGTGTCAGCCAGTTTGCCGTGGCATACGGAGCTCCATCGCAGTCTTTAACACTGGTAGCATGCCGCGACAGCGTGGACGTGAACCGTATGTGCAGTTGACGGACTTTGAGCGAGGGCGTATAGTGGGCATGCGGGAGGCCGGGTGGACGTACCGCCGAATTGCTCAACACGTGGGGCGTGAGGTCTCCACAGTACATCGATGTTGTCGCCAGTGGTCGGCGGAAGGTGCACGTGCCCGTCGACCTGGGACCGGACCGCAGCGACGCACGGATGCACGCCAAGACCGTAGGATCCTACACAGTGCCGTAGGGGATCGCACCGCCACTTCCCAGCAAATTAGGGACACTGTTGCTCCTGGGGTATCGGCGAGGACCATTCGCAACCGTCTCCATGAAGCTGGGCTACGGTCCCGCACATCGTTAGGCCGTCTTCCGCTCACGCCCCAACATCGTGCAGCCCGCCTCCAGTGGTGTCGCGACAGCTGTGAATGGAGGGACGAATGGAGACGTGTCGTCTTCAGCGATGCGAGTCACTTCTGCCTTGGTGCCAATGATGGTCGTATGCGTGTTTGGCGCCGTGCAGGTGAGCGCCACAATCAGGACTGCATACGACCGAGGCACACAGGGCCAACACCCGGCATCATGGTGTGGGGAGCGATCTCCTACACTGGCCGTACACCACTGGTGATCGTCGAGGGGACACTGAATAGTGCACGGTACATCCAAACCGTCATCGAACCCATCGTTCTACCATTCCTAGACCGGCAAGGGAACTTGCTGTTCCAACAGGACAATGCACGTCCGCATGTATCCCGTGCCACCCAACGTGCTCTAGAAGGTGTAAGTCAACTACCCTGGCCAGCAAGATCTCCGGATCTGTCCCCCATTGAGCATGTTTGGGACTGGATGAAGCGTAGTCTCACGCGTTCTGCACGTCCAGCACGAAAGCTGGTCCAACTGAGGCGCCAGGTGGAAATGGCATGGCAAGCCGTTCCACAGGACTACATCCAGCATCTCTACGATCGTCTCCATGGGAGAATAGCAGCCTGCATTGCTGCGAAAGGTGGATATACACTGTACTAGTGCCGACATTGTGCATGCTCTGTTGCCTGTGTCTATGTGCCTGTGGTTCTGTCAGTGTGATCATGTGATGTATCTGACCCCAGGAATGTGTCAATAAAGTTTCCCCTTCCTGGGACAATGAATTCACGGTGTTCTTATTTCAATTTCCAGGAGTGTAGTTAGAATAGCCTTCAGCTAAGTCCATGGCTACGACCTAGCAAGGCGCCCTTAACCATTTCTGGAGAGAGTCTCACTTGTATCATCAAGGACGCTGTATACAAATGATGGATTAAAGTTAAGTATTCCAGCAGCTACGTACTTTTCTTTATAGCATTCATTACGTATCCTGTTTCAGACCTAAATCCAGCCTGCGTGAGTTGACGCGTGCATATCGGCCTTCTCTAGCTATATAGCACATTTCATTCATGATATCTTGTCACATCCATTTATGTGTTGCTTCTTTCCAGTTAGTTTAAGTTCTTTAATAAAGTATTGTCTCCCATATACATCGTGTTCCACACCACTCACATATTTATCCCAACTGTCTCTATGTGCTCATGTTACAGAGTTCAGAACGATTCTTGTAGGTATATAATGTAGCATATGTTGCTGTTTCTAACTGTAGTAAGTTTGGTGAGCTATTTTCATATCTGTGAGGGCGTTTTCTATTTTGTCATTCCATATTCTCAAACATTTCCTTCATTTCACCGTGGTTTGCTGGACCAATAGTCCATTCGCTAGTGTTTTCATACCCCTGCCATTCTTCATTAGTATCCATAGTTTTTATTTTCTACTAAATATCTGGTAAATCTCTGCTGGTAGGGAGTTGCTACCAATTTTTCTTGCAGCTCTACAATTTCCTTCCCTTTATTTTAGAGTACTAATCCGTCTCTTAGTTGTGACACATTCTGGCCACCTGCAGATAGTGGTCGCTGTAAATATTACATTCTCTGTATATTGCTACATCATTGAAGTTGTAGCATAATGTTCATTCTAGGACACTTTTTATATCAATTTGAGATGCTAATTAATTAAATAGATCAACTAAACAACCTTCCTCCAAATCCACTTAACATATTCTTATGTTAATTGATTTATAACCCAATGAGGGTTGACTTATGATTGCCAGGCTATAATCCATCGTTCTGGGAAACCCCCCACTCATCCCTCTCTCCCTTCTCCTTCCCCACTGCTGTGGGAAAAGTAGTACATCCCTCCCTCACACCTCCCTAGCTCATTTGAGAGCCACTTTTCCTACTCCTAGGGACCCCTCCGTCCTCCCCTCCCATCCCCTTCCCCCCTTGCCCCTTCCAATCCCCGCCCCCCACTTACCCTCCCCATCTCCATCTGTAAATTTTGAGGAAAAAGATTATGTGTATGCTGGAGATGAAGGATCTCACAACACGAAATTCAAATCAATTTTAATAACAATAATATATTGTTCAATTCAGTTTGCATATTCTTTATTTAATCAATTTGCAGGAGACAGGACTCCTGCACTTGGGTAGAGCCCACATCTACACCCCTCCCTCCTGCCCCCATATCCCAGGACGTAATAACTTTATACAGGGTGTTCCAAAAAGGTACGGCCAAACTTTCAGGAAACATTCCTCACACACAAATAAAGAAAAGATGTTATGTGGACATGTGTCCGTAAACTCTTAATTTCCGTGGTATACACACCGACCTGTATTAGTACCTGTTGGGGAATAGAGGGATTTTCATATACGTAAGTACCCTCATTCATCCATATTTTTGGCGTATTTGCCTCAGTTTTACGTATTTTCCATCAATTTTGGTAATATTATCAGGTTTTTCGTAATTTAAATGTATTTTACCCAATTATTTGAGTTCAAAACCACAACTTTCTACGACTTGTCACGGCAACACAACGCCTCTTCGCGTCGATCTCATGATGGTGTCAGTCAATGACATGCCACATTGATTCTCTATTTATGTGTCATTGCTAAAGCACCTCATCCATAATTTTGCGAATTGTATATACATGTGGACACATTGTGAATCCTGTTGCACTGCTGACATCACGTAACACAAATACTTAGTGTCGGAAATAGCCATCAGCAGATATCATGTGCGAAAACTACGTAGTTTACCCGGACCACTTTATAAATTCGGTAGGATTTTTTTTTTTGCGATTACCCATGTCTCCCTATCTGGATGGGAGTCAGAAGGGGTTCTCACATTCATGAATCCTGGGCAATACTCTAGATGGTCTTCTATGGATCTTGCAACTGTTCCTCTGTTTTCAACCAGCTTTCCCTACAACATTGTCTCCGATTTTATTTGGAACTTACTAGGAGTAGGAGGGCACAATAGAAGATGAATTCGACGTTTAGTGAAGGAACGGAACGAGCTGAGTTCCGTGAAATCAATACACTTCGACATTTTGCTTTTGGAAAGATCATAAGACGGGTTCCCAACTGACGCTGGTGATGTAGGCCAGTATTCACATTCAAGTACTGTAACTGCCGCTCTGCAAAGATTGTTTCATACCAATCTTACTCACGTCACCCATACAAGTACGCGCGATCTCTCTATGTGCATGCATGCTGATGAGGTTTGCACTCCTTACTGGTGTGTACCAGGTGTAGAAGTATAAAACAGGAATATCTCTATAGATGGTGCTAGCCGCCAGTGTATGGCCCATGAGACCACGTCTGCAGCGCCATCTGCTTTCTGCAACGGTTGACGACGAATGTCGGCACACAGTAACCCAAGTTCCATCCATAGGTATCTGTTTCAAACCGGTAAACATGTCGAGTTTGTGTCTACCAACTCCAATTTGCCGACAGAATTGGTTTTCTGCTATCATTTGAAGAAAACTGGTGCAGAATTGCATCGAAAGTGAAAGTGAAAGACCACTTGTGAATGCTGCTCGACAGATATAAAAGAAAGTCGTTTCTCCATCGAAGAGTGACAGGTGATGAAGAATGGATCCCAAGCCTCGTAAATTATAGATGAATCCAGGCAAACCATCGATATCCAATGCAAGACCAAATCGCTTTGCAAAGAAGACAATGCTCTGTGTTTGATGGGATCAGAAGGGTGTCATCTATTATGAGTTGCTAAAACCTGGTGAAACCGTTAGCACTGATCACTGCCAACAGCAAATAATCGATTTAAATCGAGCATTACGTGAGAAAGGACCGGACTATGAAAAAGGCAACACAAATTCATATCGCTCCATGCTAACGCCCCATCACACACAGTTAAACGTGTTAGGGAAACCATCGGGACGTTAACCTGTGAAACACTTGGGCATGCAGCTTATTCTTCAGACTTGATTCCGTCAGACTGTCATCTATTTGCATCACTGGGACACGCTCTCGCTGAACAACGCTTCAATTTGTATGAAAATGTCGAAAATGGCTCGGTAACTGATTCGTTTTAAAAGAAGACCTGGTTTTTTTGGCGTGGCATTTACAGCCTGCCGGGGAGGTGGGAGAAATGTATAAAAAGTAGTGGAGATTATTTTGAATAAAGTATTGTGTATCAGACATGTAATTATTGCAACCAATTTCACACTTCTACACCTGGTAGTAGATACGAGTCTGATATATTTGAGTATGTTATAGTAATATAACCGATGCTTAGGAAGACGAAACGTATGGTTTATGCATGAAGGAGCTCCAGATGGAAAATATTAGAAACATTATACGTAAATCACTTGTGTTATCCATTCTGGACTATCGTTCTAGTGTTGGGAGTCCATACCAAGGAGGTAATGGAGAGAGAGAATGATCACGGAACATAAATACCCACTTCTAAGGCTACACGGTTCTACAATTAAATATGCTATAATGTTAAAGCAGTATGTTTCCAGTATATTAATCACATGGCATGCATATCTATTAATACTCCAACGCAGTAGATACATTTCCATCATCTTACATAAATTTACCCTGCAAATTTTCTGTCCCATTCACTATGGCGAGATACTTAAGATGATAGAAATACTACTTTTTACACCAAAGGAAAGAAAAACTATATTCTTTGTGATACATGCAATATACCGCTTTCCAGAGATGTATGGTACTCACTGTTCACATCCAATTACAGCTCAGAAAATGTGCTGCGCTCGCATCAGTCATGTAAAATGATCGTCAGCAAAGGAAAAATGCTGAAACAACGACATCTCATGAGGAAATAGACATATGCATAGCAGCTGCGTTTGGCATGTGAAATTACACGCCATGCTGTACTAACTCCGTCAGTAGGACACAATATATTCCATACACAACGTCTGTCAACAAAATCTATGCAGAGGGATTGCAGCGCCTCACCAACGCCTGTCACTGACTTAGAATCACTGCTGTTAAGAAACTAAAAACTCGATTTATGTCCAAAATGTTGCAGGGAAATGGAGAACTTCACAAACGTTTCGGTTCGTCTAGAGAAGGGTGCCGAAATAGGTTTTCCATCGATTTTGTGGACATGATTCGCCACACAAACGTTACAAGTCCTCTGTTGACTATGATTTGGAGTGGTTTGCTGTTAACGAGTGAAAGTACTTAAAGATTTAAGTCGCACACAGAATCCGCATTTCTATATGAGTTAAATGCACGTTATACCACACAGCAGATACAGTCCAAGAGAGAAACCGAAAAAAATGGTTAAATGTGCGATAAAATGATCTACCATAACATCTCCTTCTCTCTCTAGAAAGACGCATTAGTCTACTGTTAAATCCTACCTCATCATAACACCTCTCAACCGATTACTGCATCTTCGTTTTAAGATACTTTAACACAAATCCATGTCAGTACAGCTGCAAATAATTCTCTTTTCTAGGAAAGCATCCAAGATAGTAATCAGTTTATATGTATTCTTATTACCTCACTATACATACAGCAGAATGTTGTTAAAAACCATGCAGCAGTTGTTCTGTAAGGTATTTGTTATGTGACTCCAGATGGTTATGAGTGGTAGAGAGTACAAAGAGATACTTTGTAAATCTTGTTTATTAGAGTTTACAACACTTAAAAAATCAAACATGCTATCCATTCAATAGTTTTATATTGCAGCCATAAGCTGATAATACAATGCTCTTTAGCTAAGGAGGGCGTAAAGTTTATCGCAGTCACATGTCCAATTACTTCATTAAAATCTATAAGGTGGTTCCCGATAACTTTGGGGTCGCATCTGAGCTTGTAATCTGACATATATAAATTTGTTCTTCGACAACTGGTCATCATCCGTGTTAAACAATGAATTTCAGCCACCTTATCGTCATCCTCTAAAAATTATAGTTTCAATGGTTCCCTGTCGTTCCATTTCGACTTTTTCTCATAGTCCTCTGCCTTTTACACACTCTGTTTCCATATACAAGGATATTCCCGCATCAAGCGGATGTGTAAGTACCCCCTATTTCTCCCTCAATTTTCCTACATCTTTCATATTTTTCCTCAATTTATACGTATTTTCCGTTAGTTTTCACAATTTTACCGATTTTATGCCGTGAGCAGAAGTTGCATATGTTGCTGTTGTTGTGGTCTTCAGTCCTGAGACTGATTTGATGTAGCTCTCCATGCTACTCTATCCTGTGCAAGCTTTTTCATCTCCCAGTACTTACTGCAACCTAAATCCTTCTGAATCTGCTTAGTGTATTCATCTCTTGGTCTCCCTCTACGATTTTGACCCTCCACGCTGCCCTACAATGCTTAATTTGTGATACTATGATGCCTCAGAACATGTCCTACCAACCGGTCCCTTCTTCTTGTCAAGTTGTGCCACAAACTCCTCTTCTCCCCAATTCAGTACCTCCTCATTAGTTATGTGATCTACCCATCTAATCTTCAGCATTCTTCTGTAGCACCACATTTCGAAAGATTGTATTCTCTTCTTGTCTAAACTATTAATCGTCCATGTTTCACCTCAAATGGTTCAAATGGTTCAAACTGTAGCGCCTAGAACCGCTCTGTCACTCTGGCCGGCGTTTCACTTCCATACATGGCTACACTCCATACAAGTACTTTCAGAAACGACTTCCTGACACTTAAATCTATATCAATGTTACCAAATTTCTCTTCTCCAGAAACGTTTTCTTTGGCATTGCCAGTCTACATTTTATATCCTCTCTACTTCGATCATCATCAGTTATTTTTCTCCCCAATTAGCAAAACTCCTTTACTACTTTAAGTGTCTCATTTCCTAATCTAATTCCCTCAGCATCACCCGACTTAGTTCGACTACATTCCATTATCCTCGTTTTGATTTTGTTGGTGTTCATCTTATATCCTACTTTGAATACATTGTCCATTCCGTTCAACTGCTCTTCCAAGTCCATTTCTGTCTCTGACGTAATTACAATGTCATCGGCGAACCTCAAAGTTTTTATTTCTTCTCCATCGATTTTAACACCGACTCAGAATTTTTTTTGTTTCCTTTACTGCTTGTTCAATATATAGATTGAATAAAATCGGGGATAGGCTACAACACAGTCTCACTCCCTTCCCAACCACTGCTTTCCTTTCATGTCCCTCGACTCTTATAACTGACATCTGGTTTCTGTACAAATTGTAAATAGCCTTTCCCTCCCTGCATTTTACCCCTGCCACCTTCAGAATTTGAGAGTATTCCAGTCAACATTGTCAAACACTATCGCTAAGTCTACAAATGCTAGAAACGTAGGTTTGCCTTTCCTTAATCTATTTTCTAAAATAAGTCGTAGGATCAGTATTGCCACACGTGTTCCAGCATTTCTACGGAATCCTAACTGGTCTTCCCCGAGGTCGGCTTCTACCAGTTTTCCATTCGTCTGTAAAATCCTCTATCAACACCTGCTTTCTTTGGGATTGGAATTATTATATTCTTCTTGAAGTCCGAGGGTATTTCGTCAGTTTCATACATCTTCCTCACCACATGGTAGAGTTTTGTCGTGGCTGGCTCTCCCAAGGCTGTCAGTAGTTCTAATGGAATGCTGTCTACTGCCGGGGCCTTGTTTCGACTCAGGTCTCTCAGTGCTCTGTCAAACTCTTCACGGAGTATCATATCTCTCATTTCATCCTCATCTACATCCTCTTCCATTTGCATAATATCGTCCTCAAGTATATCGCCCTTGTATAGACCCTCTATATAGTCCTTCCACCTTTCTGCTTTCCGTTCTTTGCTTAGAACGGGGTTTCCATCTGAGCTCTTGATATTCATACAAGTGGTTCTCTTTTCTCCAAAGATCTGTTTAATTTTCCTGTAGGCAGTATCTACCTTACTCCTAGTGAGATAAGCCTCTACATCCTTACATTTGTCCTCTAGCCTTCCCTGCTTAGCCATTTTGCACTTCCTGTCGATCTCATTTTTGAGACGTTTTATTCCTTTTTGCGTGCTTCATTTACTACATTTTTATATTTTCTCCTTTATCAATTAAATTCAATATTTCTTCTGTTACCCAAGGATTTATACTAGCCCTCGTATTTTTACCTACTTGATCCTCTGCTGCTTTCACGACTTCATCCTTCAAAGCTACCCACTGTTCTTCTACTGTATTTCTTTCCCCAATTGCTGTCAATTGTTCCCTTATGCTCTCCCTGAAACTCTGTACAGCCTCCGGTTTAGTCAGTTTATCCAGGTCCCATCTCCTTAAATTCCCACCTTTTTGCTGTTTCTTCAGTTTTAATCTACTGTTCATAACCGACTGATTGTGGTCAGAGTCGACATCTGACCCTGGAATTGTCTTACAGTTTAAAACCTATTTCCTAAGTCTCTGCCTTACCAAATGACATATGAATTTAATTAATTAGTCAATCAATTTGATGTCAACGACGTGCCGCCATGTGGTCGGAATCGAGGGCTAGGGTACTATGGATATGATTCACGTATTGGAGTGGTAATCAGCATTTTTTCTGGTGTGGCCTGATGTTTTAACGTAATTTCAATCTCGCACGTCCACAGGCAGAGATGAACATCGTAGTAAAATGAGGTATATTACCGAATGCATGGAGTAATTTATAGTATAAACTTGATATTTACTACTCCTGTGTGCTGGTACCTTACGTGACTTCGTATGTAATAAAGCATTTGATTACTTTAAGAGAGTTCGAAAATGAGAAGGCATCCTGTGACAGAGGTAGTGCATGCACTTAGCCCTCCAGCATGAGGCAAAAATTAGTTTAATGTTCTAGTCTTGTGATGCAGCCTGTAGCAGATGTTAAGCTCATAAAGAACAGACATTCTTTTATCTGATGAGAGGATACTTGGAGGGAATGTACCATATGCTATACTGTTGTACAGGAATTTCACAAGTGATGACAATTTGGCTACGTGAAAATGTGTGGCTGCTTTGATTTCTTCTTTTGTTTAAAATGGAAAGAATCTAGATTTCATGTGAGAAATTCGATGAATGTGGACAAAAATATTCCTGTCTCAGATTGGGTAAAGTGGATTTTTTTAAACTTGGGGAGAGTCTGTCAGGGGTGGAAACGGAGTTAGAACTGCATGCCCATTCCTCACCTGTTTTTCTAACAGTGTTTGCAGTCAGCAGCAGACCAGAAGCTGAGACTTAGCCTGTGACGACTGGTTGGTTACAAAGAATGCTGCGACCTGACCTGTCAGCTCTTGCCTGCAGTTGCAGGGACAAGTCAAGGGCGCGGCACTCTCTGGATGGCTGAACTAAGCAATACGCTGTTTGAGAAGTGGACATGCGTGAGATCATTCTGCATGACGAGTGTTGGGCTGGACGATTATTCCAGCCATGTAATCTGATCAGTTCCCTGGTTGATGTCACAGCGACAGTCCCTCCAGCCTCTGAGTGGCTGGTATGGTTAGAGATGTGCAAAAAAGTGCCAGCATGACTGACACATGTGCAGGCCTCCCCCTACCGGCGCATGCACGAAGATGTGATGTTCTCATTGGGGTGATTTCTGGCATGCCTGAAATCGACGATAGCTTCGCGGTCGTGAGTGTGTGCCATCAGAAGATTTCTTTCACCAGATACGTTTAGCGTAAGGTGGAAACGTTATGGTAGAGGAGAGCGCTTGTGCTATCAAATGTTGGTGCGTACAGGGTCTCGGATATATTTAGCCCTACAATCTATTTGTGACGGAAATTTAATTGCTTTATTTGCAATATGTTTGTGATTCTCAGGTGTTGAAAATATGTTTTTTTTATGAAGAATGTTTTGATGAGTGTTTTAAGCGATCTGTTTGGCTCCCGTAAATTGTTAAATAATTAATTTGATAGGGTAGTGCAAATATAGTAGTTTCCAACATTTTTGATACCGCAATTCTGCCAGGTCTCCGTTTCTCCCCAGCATTAGCCAACGGGAACACACTATTCTGAGAGGCAAGGGACATGGTTTAGTCTGTCAGTTTCATTAATTAGCATATCAAGTGTCCTGGAACGAACATTATCCTACAACTCATTCTCTATAAATATTCCTTTCCATTAGCTGCCACGTAGCTTACTGTTGACCTAGAATCTCTATAGGTCCTATGGAGTGTATCATACCTTCACGGAACTATAACTGCATAATTAAAGCATCTTCCCGCCATTATTGTTAATTTTGGCTCCTTTTCTACAATGTCCTTGAATGGATATTCCAAACTTGGGCGTTCCAGCTTCCATAATGGTATAGCATATTTGTTTTATTAATCTATAAAAATTATCTTTTAAATCTCCATCTCTTCTTTTCTGCCATCTTCTAGACTATGAGTTCCTACTATCGTTCTATGTCCTCGAGGCATTTTAAAACGAACTGACACAAATGTCTCATCATAAAAGTTGCATTCTATTATTTTTCCTTTCCATTTGTGGTCAACTATTAGATCAATTCGATATTGAGTGAAAGATGTGCTCTTGTTTCACTCTCTTTTCTTTATTTATATCGCTTTAATCTTGCTCTTAATTTGTTACATCTAAATCACACTGATACTTGAGGGAGTATGGGAGAAGAAACTTGATCCATTCTTCCTTAAATTTAGCGGTTTCTCCCTCTCTCCTGTAACTATAACGGTTTCTTCTCTCGCTTTGACTGTTAAGCTTGAAAGCATGGATGAGCGGTCTGAATGTTTTGCAGAGGCCAGGGAAGTCTCTTTACTTATTTTTTTCAATTAGTAGTACCAACCTTTAGTATGTCGCTTTTCAAGTATCTTTGGTGCGGCAAAGAGGTCTTCCTGAAACAATTTTAACGTATCACAGGCCATCCCGCTTCGTTGGATTCTGTGCTGAAATAATAAGCAACCTTTTCGTCTTACCCACTCATTCCCATTGGCTAGTGGAGGCGGCTCCGCCTCCATCTGCTACAAAATTTTGCCTCCTTTCTTGAATAACGATTGACTTTGGTGAATCGTATTCTAGTTTACACACATACACATGCACACACACAGATACAGCCACAAGCAATAAAGTACTTTATATACAGAGTGGGCAAAATAAAAGAGGCCCGTAAAATATTTCATTCACCTTAAGAGAGGCCCACCAACTTGCATCATCTACATGTGGAGCTGTTGAATTAAATGTGTTGCCTGTCTTAAGGTCCATGAAATATTTTCCGGGCCACTTTCATTTTTGGAACCTTTATAATCCCAAAATAAGATAGGCCATAAATTTTACGAATTACCATGAAATCCTTGGTTGACTGGTTAAGTGAAATATTTTCTCCAAGGTACGACAAGCGGAAGATCTAATTAAATCAGTAAGAGGATTGCCGCCTGTCAGGTATGGAGTCCCAGACTAGTTCACCTGTATTAAACCTCTCGGACCAGAACAAGAGCCATTAGTTCGAGTTAATGGAATTTCCTTCTTGTGCTCCGGAAATCTCTCTGCGCTGCAGAGATCGAGCAACATTTCAGCAAACTGCGTAACGGCACTCACGGCGGAAATTCGTCCCCATAAATCTCGACACGCTGCAGCGAGGCGATGAGCCATCGTCCAGAGTTGGGCAAGAAGATAGAGCGAGTCGGCATCCAACTAGTAGGCTGGCGTGGCGGCACTTGGGCTTGAGTGAATGGGGGGGGGGGGGGAGGAGGAGGAGGGGGAGGGGACGCTCTGAAACACTGGGTCCTTATCTGCTCGCCGCCGCCTACTGCGGGATGCTTAATGCCGCGGGCGCGTAAACAACAGGAGCGGGGGTGAATGTTCAGCTAGCTCCGCCTCGAACTGACACCGTCTTGCCTGTTCTACAAGCGACCGCGAACAAAACCACAACGCAGTCGTTCATAGGGACAGTCAAACAGTCGCAACGAGCATCGGTTGAGGTCACTCAACGACTGGTATAATTTAATACATTACTGGACATTAAAATTGCTACACCACGAAGATGACGTACTACAGACGCGAAATTTAACCGACAGGAAGAAGATACTGTCATACGCAAACGATTAGCTTTTCAGAGCATTCACGCAAGGTTGGCGCCGGTGGTGACACCTACAACGTGCTGACATGAGGAAAGTTTCCAACCGATTTCTCATACACAAACAGCAGTTGACCGGCGTTGCCTGGTGAAACGTTGTTGTGATGTCTCGTGTAAGCAGGAGAAATGCGTAGCATCACGTTACCGACTTTGATAAGGGTCGGATTGTAGCCTATCGCGATTTCCGGTTCATCGTATCGCGACATTGTTGCTCGCATTGGTCGAGATCCCATGACTGTTGGCAGAATATGGACTCGGTGGGTTCAGGAGGGTAATACGAAACGCCATGCTGGATCCCAACGGCCTCGTATCACTAGCAGTCGAGATGACAGGCGTCTTATCCGCATGGCTGTAACGGATCGTGGAGCCACGTCTCGATCCCTGAGTCAACAGACGGGGACGTTTGATAGACAACAACCATCTGCACGAACAGTTCGACGACGTCTGCAGCAGCATGGACTATCAGCTCGGAGACCATGGCTGTGGTTGCTCTTGACGCTGCATCACAGACAGGAGCGCCTGCGATGGTGTACTCAACGACGAACCTGGGTGCACGAATGGTAAAACGTCATTTATTCGGATGAATCCAGGTTCTGTTTACGGCATCATGATGGTCGCATCCGTGTTTGGCGACATCGGAAGCGTGTATTCGTCATCACCATACTGGTGTATCACCCGGTGTGATGGTACGGGGTGCCACTGGTTACACATTTCGGGCACCTCTTGTTCGCATTGACGGCACTTTGAACAGTGGACATTACATTTCAGATGTGTTACGATCCGTGACTCTACCCTTCATTCGATCCCTGCGAAACTGTACGTTTCAGCAAGATATTGCACGACCGCACGTTGCAGGTGCTGTACGGGCCTTTCTGGATATAGAAAATGTTCGACTGCTGCCCTGGCCAGCACATTTTCCAGATCTCTCACCAATTGAAAATGTCTGGTCAGTGGTGTCCGAACAATACGCCACGCACTACACTTGATGAACTGTGGTATGGTGTTGAAGCTGCATGGGCAGCTGTACCTGTACACGCCAACAAAGCTCAGTTTGACTCAATGCCCAGGTGTATCAAGGCCGTTATTACGGCCAGAGGTGGTTGTCGTGGGTACTGATTTCTCAGGATCTATGCAGCCAAATTGCCTGAAAATGTAATCACATCTCAGTCCTAGTGTAACATATTTGTCCAACGAATACCCGTTTATCATCTGCATTTCTTCTTGGTGTAGCAACTTTAATGGTTAGTAGTGTATTTTATTTCATACTGATGATTAATATCCATGATGTAGTATTAGGAAATAATAGTCAATGAGAAGGACTGGTTTTAAGGCTACAAGGTGCACTGGGCATCGTCTTATTGAACGTTTGTGACTTTCCCTTAGAAAAATTATGAATGGCTGCGTTAGTAAACTCCTGCGTTATTTGATACAAAGACAGCTGAGTGAAACTGAACGTAGTCAGACAGTTCTCTCTTTACTTATTCTGATCATCACTAAACTGACACACAATATTTTTGAGTGAAACGTAATCTGACTTTAAAAAATCCCTTCAGAAGGATGGCCCTGACTGACAATAACCTATACCTTTCATGAATCACTTACCTCACGAAAATCTTTGTTACTAGTTCTACTGCAATACAGCGAGCGCCAATACTGCCAGCTAAAGAAAAGATTCTAACTACTGAAGGCACTAACTTCTGATAGGCAAAGTTAGCAAATGAAAGATTTTGATAGAGAACAAACAATGTATTTACCTTAATACTGTTCAAAAGTCGTCATATATATATCTATCAATTTATGATATCCATCTTTACATATTTCCTTTTTCTGGCGGACACACCTCCAGATCGTCCGCTTATAGTAACCTCTCAAAACTCTGATCTTCATGGCGCAACACACAATTAAAATCTCTGGAAAGCATGGCAGCAGCTCCAACGTTCTTTAACAGGTAATTTGTCCCATTCCGATGAAAGTTACTTCTGTCCTGTCTTTCATTAGTCCCAGATGGTGCATACACGTTGATACCGCGAAGAGGCTCTATAACAGCTTGAGCTCGACACGCGTTACCCTCTTTGAATAAAACCGCTCTTTCTCATTCATTTCAGATGTTGATGATGGCTTCATAACCAGGTACGTCCGCTACTTCAGTTGTGTCAACCTCTTGTAACATGGAAACATCTATTACAGCGTCATAAGTATAATCTTTTAAACTTTGTAACTTTACCGCCAGCTTATCCGAGAGACATTAGCTGTAGCCAGCTTGTAAGTCTGCATATAACTTTTTGCAACTGCTCAGTATCTTCCGACCAAAGCGTGCTCGGAACTGGGTGATGCGGGACTCCTACGGTCGCAGGTTCGAATCCTGCCTCGGGCATGGGTGTGTGTGATGTCCTTAGGTTAGTTATGTTTAAGTACAGGGTGATTCAAAAAGAATACCACAACTTTAGAAATTTAAAACTCTGCAACGACAAAAGGCAGAGCTAAGCACTATCTGTCGGCGAATTAAGGGAGCTATAAAGTTTCATTTAGTTGTACATTTGTTCGCTTGAGGTGCTGTTGACTAGGCGTCAGCGTCAGTTGATGCTAAGATGGCGACCGCTCATCAGAAAGCTTTTTGTGTTATTGTGTACGGCAGAAGTGAATCGACGACAGTTGTTCAGCATGCATTTCGAACGAAGTATGGTGTTCAACCTCCTGATAGGTGGTGTATTAAACGTTGGTATAAACAGTTTACAGAGAATGGGTATTTGTGCAAAGGGAAAAGTTCTAGACGGCCGAGAACGAGTGATGAAAATGTAGCAAGCATCCAGCAAGCATTTGTTCGCAGCCCAGGAAAATCGACTCGCAGAGCTAGCAGAGAGGTGCAAATTCCACAATCAACTGTATGGAGAGTCCTACGAAAAAGGTTAGTTATGAAACCTTATCGTCTGAAATTGGTTCAAGCACTGTCTGCAGCTGATAAGATTAAAAGAATCGATTTCTGTGATTTTATCCTTGCTCAAATGGAAACAGATGAATCTTTCGTTTCAAAGATTGTGTTTAGTGATGAAGCAACTTTCCACACTAACGGGAAAGTCAATCGTCACCACCACATTGGCACTTATCTGTCCGTAACTACCTGAACGTCAACTACCCGAGGCGATGGATCGGCCGCCAGGCAGCCCGTGACAGAGCACTTCATCACTGGCCTCCAAGAAGCTCTGATCTTACCCCCTGCGATTTTTTCTTATGGGGGTATGTTAAGGATATGGTGTTTAGGCCACCTCTCCCAGCCACTATTGATGATTTGAAACGAGAAATAACAGCAACTATCCAAACTGTTACGCCTGATATGCTACAGAGAGTGTGGAACGAGTTGGATTATCGGGTTGATATTGCTCGAGTGTCTGGAGGGGGCCATATTGAACATCTCTGAACTTGTTTTTGAGTAAAAAAAAACCTTTTTAAATACTCTTTGTAATGATGTATAACAGAAGGTTATATTATGTTTCTTTCAGTAAATACACATTTTTAAAGTTGTGGTATTCTTTTAGAATCACCCTGTAGTTCTAAGTTCTAGGGGACTTATGACCTAAGATGTTGAGTCCCATAGTGCTCAGAGCCATTTTTTGGAACTGGGTGAGACTCGGAAGATGCTAACACGGTTGTATTCAAGTGACTGTCTAATTCCATCTGAATGACCTCACTCCGAATGGGAGTCATTACCCTAATTGCATCAGCCACCGCCATTTCCCTCGCCTGAGATTTCTTAAGGATATCTCTTGTGCGTGTTCTTTTCCTTTCTAATTCCTGTGTCTCTTCCTGACTTTGTATTCTAGGGGTCCGTTTAGTAAGTTTAGACAAGGTTTTTGAATTTTCCTTACATGATACTGGGTGATGAGATCGGTCGCTGAATGTTGGATTCTTTGGGGTTGTTTCCGCGTCTACTAGCATTCCACTAACTGCTAATGACACTGGAACATCATCGGAAATAACACCTAGTGGTACTTAGTGATCAATAACAGGCATAGTAATTTCTTTTCCAGGTGTCTTGCTACCTTCTAAGGTCTGGGTATTAGTCTCTCCTGCAGAGGCCCGATTCGAACATTTGGCAGGGTAACCGTTGAACTCTGTTCATTTGTCAATACGCTACGTGTAGTTGAATACTGATTTCCTTCATTTTCTCACTGACGTGATATGTAACGGCCCTGCCCACTCCCAGTTTCCTGTGATGGGGCTGACACAGTCTCTACATATTGTAAGTAGGCTGTTCAGGTTTTTATATTGGCAACGTTACGTAGCGCTCTGTATGAAAATCACTGGCTGTGCTGTGTGCAGTCTGTGGCTACTTTGCATTGTTGTCTGCCATTGTAGTGTTGGGCAGCGGCAGCTGGATGTGAACAGCGCGTAGCGTTGCGCAGTTGGAGGTGAGCCGCCAGCAGTGGTGTATGTGGGGAGAGAAACGGCGGAAGTTTGATATTTGTAAAAATGGATGTCATGAACTGCTGTATACATTATGACTGTTAAGATAAATACATTGTTTGTTCTCTATTAAAATCTTTCATTTGCTAACTATGCCTATCAGTGGTTAGTGCCTTCCGTAGTTTGAATCTTTTATTTAGCTGGCAGTAGTGGCGCTCGCTGTATTGCAGTAGTTCGAGTAACGAAGATTTTTGTGAGGTAAGTGATTTGTGAAAGGTATAGGTTAATGTTAGTCAGGGCCATTCCTTAGTAGAGATTTTTGAAAGTCAGATTGCGTTGCGCTAAAAATATTGTGTGTTAGTTTAAGCAGTCTTATATAATTTTTCAAAGGGGACGTTTCATAATATGACAGTTTTTGTTGATGTCGCACTTCGCCCGCGGATGTGAGTGCCTGGTTTTCCCTCCGTAAAAATTTGACACGGGGACGGGTTTCCTTAAGATGATCCGTTGATCCGCATACTACGCAGGTCCTTGGTTGGTCATCATAAGCAACTAAGGTTTTGAAGCCTTGAACCATAATATACGACGGGATATGCTTGTGAAGGTCTATTCTAACATTTCGCCGTTTGTTGGCCGTCCAGTTCTCACCAGTAACCTGCAAAACCGTTCCATAAGTCGTTATCGCTTGTTTAATGAGATCAAACTTCAGTTCAAATGGGAGGCTGAATATGCGCGCATGACGCAAACCTAAAACAGCGTAACTGATCGCAATTGAACTAGACTCACCGTTGGAATGAAGGACGTTCGCTACACCGTGTGTTTTTGTCATAATCCGAGTACATATTTCAATATACACTTCTTTACCAAGGAAATCATATGCCGAATCGTGAACATCATCTAGTAAACCTATCTTTTCCACAACAAATGTCGATTTCATAAACATTCGGCCTTTCGTATCCGAAGGGTAACGAAAACTTCAGCGTAGACTTGCGAATCTGAGCTTCCATAGCAGGATGGTTATTTTGTACTCACAAGCTGCAGCGCATCCCGGCCGACGACACGCCCCTCACGGCGAGCTCTGCACGCGGCGGCGCGGCGGCCAGGCTTGCACTGGGCCATCGAGGACACAGAGAAGAGTGCGACTGCAGGTGTTGTGGACTGACAAGACAGCCAGTCCACAGTGACTGGTAACCGAAAGGCACGCGTTTACACATGCCGGCTGGCGTTAGGTCTGAAACAGGATACGTAATGAATGCTATAAAGAAAAGTACGTACGTGCTGGAATACTTTAATCCATCATTTGTATACAGCATTCTGGATGATACAAGTGAGACTCTCTCTAGATATGGTTAATGGCGCCTTGCTAGGTCGTAGCCATGGACTTAGCTGAAGGCTATTCTAACTATCTCTCGGCAAATGAGAGAAAGGCTTCGTCAGTGTAGTCGCTAGCAAAGTCGTCCGTACAACTGGGACGAGTCCCAGTACGTCTCTCTAGACCTGCCGTGTGGTGGCGCTCGGTCTGTAATTACTGACAGTGGCGACACGCGGGTCCGACATGTACTAATGGACCGCGGCCGATTTAAAGCTACCACCTAGCAAGTGTGGTGTCTGGCGGTGACACCACAGGAGGGACTTCACTTACTGTCCACACACGACATTTGCAGTGCCCCCGCCCACTATACTCATTATTATGGCAGTCAATCTACCGATTCCAGTAAGAGTTTGACCAATATGAGTGCATCCGCACTGAAGAAGATCATTGGCCTGTAAGCCTTATCTATATGTCCGAAAGAACAGATACCATTGGTGATCTTGCAGCTCTAGAAGAATGAAATTACAGTGGAATCCAGAGATAAGTCCCTGCAGTCGCACTATACTCTCTCTCCTCGATGGCTCAATGCCGGCACGGTAGCTCAGCGTGTTCGGTCAGAGGGTTAGCTGCCGTTTGCAATAAAAGAACTGAGTGACTGGAACAACGAGTAACTTAGACGGATTTCATAGTACCTCCACCCCGAATAAATGGAACAAACTATAAAGAACAAAATGAGATCAACAACAAAACAACGTCGGATAGAGGGTCTGCCATGTAAGCAGGAGAGCCTGGGTTCGAGTCCCGCTCAGGGCACACATTATCAGCTGTCCCCGTTGATATTTATCAACGCCTGTAAGCAGCTAATGGTCTGAATATCATTGTAATTTCATATTTTTTCCTGTTCGACTCCATAACTTAGCGGCCTTCTTTGAACACAGTGCCTTAGTAGGAATCGAATTTTCACGGGGTCTCCCTCACAGTACCAGATGAATGTATGGCATCCACCATATTTTGAAAAATTTTTGGGTTTTCGCTCGGGTCACGTCGTAAGATCTCCATGACGTTTCCGGAATTTTCAGGTGGCTGTAACTTCTCCTCAGTAATAGTGACCTGTTGATGACTTTAGACACAGTGTCTCTCTTGACCAGGATACCTGGAATTGATAAGCAAGGAATTCGAAACCAACCTGACGCGATTCCTCAGGTTTGTGTTCACCTCAGCTCACTTATTGTTCGATGGATATTGTGGCGAAGAAAAGGACAGCTTGACTTCGGCGTGTCCTGTGTCTCTGGTTGTAGTGAATTTGTTCATGAGCCGGCCGCTGTGACCGAGTGGTTCTAGGCCCTTCAGCCCGGAACAGCGCTGCTACTACGGTTGCAGGTTCGAATCCTGCCTTGGGCATGTATCTGTGTGATGTCCTTAGGTTAGTTAGGTTTAAGTAGTTCTAATTCCAGTGGTCTGAAGACCTCAGATGTTAAGTCCGATAGAGCCATTTGAACCAATTCGTTCATGGGAGTTTTCGAGAGGGCCCTCGAGTACTTCCAACCAAAACCAGCTGGTTTCTGTCGTTACCTGGACGATATATGGGTTGTTCGGCGACATTGACGTGACAGCTTACGTGAATTTCAAATGGTTCAAATGGTTCAAATGGCTCTGAGCACTATGGGACTTAACAGCTGTGGTCATCAGTCCCCTAGAACTTAGAACTACTTAAACCTAACTAACCTAAGGACATCACACACATCCATACCCGAGGCAGGATTCGAACCTGCGACCGTAGCAGTCGCTCCGTTCCGGACTGCGCGCCTAGATCCGCGAGACCACCGCGGCCGGCCTACGTGAATTTCTCCATCACAATAACTCGTTCCACGTCATCACACAGTTTACTATGGAGGCGGAACAGGACAACTCCCTCTCGTTTCTTTACGGATACCACATGTCAAGCAGAGACACACTGATTTTTGTCTGCACATTACCACAACTAGCAGTGTGAATACGTTTCACGTACGCTCGTTCACACACCGCGATCGTCCGCAGCTCGTGGTCGTGCGGTAGCGTTCTCGCTTCCCACGCCCGGGTTCCCCGGTTCGATTCCCGGCGGGGTCAGGGATTTTCTGTGCCTCGTGATGACTGGGTGTTGTGTGCCGTCCATAGGTTAGTTAGGTTTAAGCAGTTCTAAGTTCTAGGGGACTGGTGACCATAGATGTTAAGTCCCATAGTGCTCAGAGCCATTTGAACCACACCGCGATCCATTTGCAACGAAGACAGCTTTCCAACTGAGATGAAGCACCAGGAGATAAAACTGCATAGTCTTGGATACAGCAGTAAGCAGTTAAAGTGTGATTTTGGTCACGTTATACCCAGACACCAGCGAGAAGAAAAAAACGAGCACAATTCAGAAAAGTCAGTAGAATCTTGGAGCGGAAGAGTGTCGAACTGTGTATTTGGAACACCCCTTAAGACCGCCCTCCCGGTTAACCGCGTGAGTTGGCGCGACCACTTCAGGGATGGGTACATGCACACGGAGGCCGGAGGATTAACGACAAGGGTTGGTGTTCGTGGCAGCCTGGATGTGGTTTTTAAGCGGTTTCCACATCCCACCCCCATGTTTCGCCTCAGCCGTAAGTATTTGAAAGTGTACGTAAAATTCCCTCACATCACAATGTAGTTTTCTTTTCCACAGGTCGTAGTCGTAGTGGTGGTGGTGGTGGTGATGAAATGCAGAGGTGTTCTCGCTGCACTGCTGACGAGGAAGCGAATGAAACTACTTTCTGCTGCTGCCATATTCTGGACATTATGATGAGAATATTTTCTGTTGTTACGTACAAAAAAAAAAGAGGCTAGGAGCACTTGGAAGTGTGACGCAGGAGCAGAAGACTAAAAAATCTGCGCGTGAGAGCCTCGCCGTATCTCTGTCTACAGAGTTAGATAACGGTACCTGCTAACGCGATGAGCGACCAGCGATGGCAGGACTACAGTCCCCACTGAAAAAGCGTGTCAGGACTCCATCCCTGAGTAATGACAAAAGATAAAACTAATGTCATTAGTTGATTTGACCACTGAATTGTATTTGTAAACGACGTAAGGTCCAGGCGAAGACTATTGTGATGGGTGTTTTGCCTGTAACGAGAGTTGGTAGAGGTTAGAAAATATTGTGGCGTTTTACCTGTGCTAAAACTGTAAAACCGTCCTCTCTTAATTTTTGTCTGTTTGAACACAGTAATATACAAAAGTAATATACAAATTTTCGTGGCATTTTCATAGGTAGCTTGAGCCTAGCTGGGGGAAAAGTGGACTATACCAACAAGACTATACCAATAATCCAGAAGAATTTTAAACCGTTTTTCCTAACCTGTCCCTTCATCACACAAAGTTTCAAAAACGGCGTTCTAATTGTTCGGTTGGGAAATTTAACCCCAACGAAATTCTGTAATGAAACAAGGCTTGAAGGTACTTGTCTCCAACGTAACATCCCAGTAAAGGAATTTTTGACGGGAAGTGATGGAAGCGACTCGGTTTTTATACCCCAAATACCGCTTATTCCTAAAAATACGCCATTCCGCTTTAAAGGTGTAAAATTCCTTGCGAGTTTAACTTATACCATGACCATAAAGAACGTACAAGGCCGGACGCTGCCTCCTGGGGTCTTCGACCTTAATGTCAATTGCTTTTCCCACTGCCGGCTCTACATGGCCCACCTCCGTGTTTGTGAGGCAAACAAAATCTTCTTTCGCGTTCCCAATCATACTACTACAGAATTGTGTGCAAAGAAGCTTCCAAAGTCAAAAATAAATTCCGCGCATACAAGATGTCGGGCAGAGGTATAAATACGCTGATAAGCCAAAACGTTACGACCACTGCCCATCGGACGTCCCGTGGTAACAAACGTATGTAAGCGGAGCAGACGCAGGCGGGGGATGACACTATCGAAGGTATGGGCCGAAAATGAGGAAATACAGTGAGACAAGCGACTTTGACAAATGGCAGATCATTATTACGCAGAGTGTGTGAACGAGTATCCTGAAAACGGCGAATGTGGTCGAATATTCACGTGCTACCGTCATGAAACTACCACTAGGTGCTAAATGGTAGATGTCCACGACTCTCCACAGAAAGTGGGGTTCGGAGGCTTGTCTGCTCTGTAAAGTAGCATAGATGGTGATCTGTGGCATCTCTGTCGCACAAATGTTTCGGACACACCGTTATCGAAGATTGTTGAGGATGATGCTGCTGCGCGGCAGACCACCCCTCCGCATTCACACACTGACCCAACGACATCGTCAATTACGATTGCAGTGGGCACGAGACCATCGAGATTCCACCGTCGATCAATGGAAACGTGTCGGCTTGTAACAACACTAACGCTATCCTACTGTATATGTAATAAATTCTTGTCTTCTGAATTTCGGTAAATTAGTATAATCGATATTCTGGTTTCATTTCTTCTTTTGTTTCATGCCATTATGTTGAAGAAGCTATAAACAATTTTCGATGTAAATTTTAATATTTATGTCAAATTTGAAGCAATGTTGTAATCGAAGGGAAGTGTACCTAATGTAGAAACTATTGTTTAGATGTGAAAGTTGTATTTGTACGCCTGGTCCATACGTAGGCAATGTATTAGATTATGTGAAATGTAAAACCTTTGGTGAATACCCTGTCTGTAGGGGAGCGGTAAAAGGTGGAGGCAGGCGAGCGCGGGAAAACGCACATGGGCGCGGTACGGCAATAACGGGCTCAGCAGAGTTAGTCGGAGTTGGGCATCGATCTGAGAAACACGTGCTGGATCGAGGAGGCTCTCCTGGGAAAAGTGGTTTCGTTGAGCCTCGGATGCGCTGTTTCCGACGTCTATACAGCATGACAATATTTCATAGGCACTAAATGGAAAAGCATTGCGACGCCATGAAGAAGTAAAGTGGCGATATTTCATGAGCCATTGCTGTAATTGCACGTGTGCTTTGTGCCTCGCCATCGCGCCGCTTGCCGACCGCCTCATCGATACGAACAGGTTGAAACTTTTAGTACTGTATTCGTGTGGACCAGTGTTATTTTTGCTACATACTGTTCAATAACAACTTAAATTTTGCCAGAACTGTCCTATCAATTAATTATCCTCACAACTCACCTAGACAGGGTCCTCTCCACATGTTGCGCAACCCGAGTGGCCCAAGATGAAGATTTAAAGTCTATGTTAACAACAATTACCTGCAGACCTATCAATGTTAGAATGATGTTTAATGAACTTTGTGTTAATGAATACTGGACGAATAATATAGGTATGACAAAGTTGGAAGATAATGTTGAAATTGGTTTAGGAATGAAGTTTATTTAAATTGAGACAAAAATAATGGTAGTTAAATGAGCAGGAAATAAGACAAAAAGAGTGATAAATCATATTTTGGAAATCTTGACTGCTTAATTCTTTCAATAATTAAGATTCCAATGCAGTGATCATAACAGTTTCAGGGTCCCTCCCCCTTCTCTCTTTTTCTTTTCTATTCATTTGAATTCTGAAGTGTACTGAACTGATTTGACCAGCAAAGTTAAAGTCAATATAAAACCTAAATTTTTCAGTGTTTTACCCTTCTTAAAATTGACATTGTATGTGTGTTTCAAAAGTGCTATTTCTAGGGTAACTTATGCCCGATTTCAGTCGGATCAATAGACAAAATGCAGTTTGTAGTAAACATTATAGTGTAATGTTGTGTATTTATAGCTTGTCCAAATTAGTACAGAAAGTGAAAATATTAGTTCAGTAGATTTTTCTGGTTCTAAAATTTACCATATAATGCAGTATTACTACGTGTTGTTATGCTTGCACGTACATCCACTTGTACAGGGATAAAACTCAGTTAATGCCTAATTAGGCTGGCGACCGTACTATTAACAATCGGTAGCATCTGCTGTGTATGTTTCTTGCCCGTCATAACGTGTAGTTGCACTTTAGACTTGCTTGACGTATCCTTGTTGTTACTGAGTGGGTGTAAGTCTGATTTTGCCTCCATTTAGGTACAAGTGGTCAATATATTTACTAAAATCCTTTCTTATAAGGTGAAGCCCGTCAACTTACCATAGTACAGGCTTTAAAGAGTTAACGTACGCCCGAGCGTGGACGTTACAGGCTTCTTCGGGTGACTTACATTTTTACTACACTAGCTCTGTGGTCGCGTCCACGAACGCCGTCATCGATGTGAACGGCGGCTCGAAACGCGAAGTGCGCTACTGAGGCATTTCGGTGGGAGCATTATTGTGCTATGGGAGACATTCTCCTGCGCTTGCATGGGACCTGTGGTGGTAATCGAAGACACGCTGACAGCTGTGAACATCCTGTATCCCTTCATGCTGAATGTCTTCTCCAACGGCAATGTCATCTTTCAGCAGTGTAGCTGTCTGTGTCTCGGAGCCAGAAAAGTGCTACAGTGATTTGAGGAGCATTAAAGTGAAACCGCCTTGATGTCTGGGCAACCAAATTCGCCTGATATGAATCCTATGGATCCCATCTGGCACACTTTCGAGCGCCATCACCGCGTACTCAAATCAGCGGCGAGATATTACGGGAGTTACATGACCTGTGCGTAGACATCTAATGCCACATACCTCCTCAAACCTACCAATACACTGTCGGATCCTAATACCCAGGATCAGTCACGTACTATGTTACAAAGACGGACCAACAATCTCTGAGCAGTCATACTATTTTGGCTCATCAGTCGAAATATCCGGGCAACGCTAGGTTTCTCAGATAATGTGTAAATAGTATTCTCAGGATATATGAAGATTTCGTGACTGTATTCGTGGTCTTCCGACTTATAGTCTGCTTTTTAACGAAGTGATTGCTTTTTGTGGTGGTTACTATATGAAGTTTAGCATACAGTAGTTTTAACTAAATCTGTTGGTAAGGTTTTATATTCTTCTGGACACGATGAACAATATCGGTCTTTTAACGGCATTGTACAAATACAAAGTACACTGCTAAGTTTGATTCCTTTTATTTTACAACGTGCCTATTTCGGCTGAACTGCCATCATGAGATTATCCGTAAATAAATGGTACATAAGTTTTGCACATTGTTTCTACTTTTATAGGTAACTATTAAATGGATCTTATTATTATACATTTTTAAATACGTGTGATGGTTTTGGCATCCACGTCGTATCTATGGTTTCGTCACAGTCTAGTTGCTTTTTACTTACGTTCGGTTGCTGTTATTGTAATGATAATGGTTGTATGTCAACTTAATGGATTAATTATGTTATCTAGTTGTCAGACTGTATTGTTGCACCGATTTTTTCGTGACAGCTTGTCTGACAGATAATCAGCGATATTGTGTGGTTACAAGCAGTACCGTTTATCGTTGCTATTATGTAGTTACTGATCTTTGTATGTCCATATGACATCGCTGGATGTTGTCATTATAATCTGTTTTCGTAGTCGGATTTGGGTATAGGCTGTGTTTAGTTCTATTTATTTCTTTGTATTCAATTATAAATGGAATGTAACATTTCTTTCTCGTTATTTACGTGCTACACGTTTTTTTTTTTTTTAATTTTCGTACGTGCATCTTCCTATCTGCTTGTTAACATGTTTCCTAGCGATGCTGTGTGGTTACAGTACTGTCTGTTCCAATCTACTTCTTGATATGAATGCCATCTCTAGTCGTCCAATATTATTTGTTTTTATGCACATGTCCTTGGCCCAGTGGATAATTTCAGTGAGGTTCTCTCTGAATTGCGCGTGTTTCAGGTGTATTTGCTCATTTAGTATTTTTTGCCGGTATTTGTGTGTATGTACATAGATTTACTTATATCTGTTTCAAATGTTCACTAGCTATCCTCTCGGTGTTATGTGCAAAATCTTGACTGCTTGCTCTGTGTTATCTACTGTATGCCGACCTGTCCTCAGATGGTCGAAAAAAAAAATTATTTTTGTCGCTGTATTTAACGTGTTACGTTATCCAGTAGTGACGTCTCAACCAGTCTGCTCTATGTAGAATTTATCGTTGTCCTTGCACTGAATTTTGTATACTCCTAGGCTCTATAATATTGCTGAGTTCGTTTTTCACGATTGAGTTTGTGATCTAAGAACGGGTCTTGTTTTGTATGAGAATCTTACATTTATATGAAATGTAATATTCACCTTACATGTATGATTTGTAGTTTGGGTTAATTATCTTAGATACCTTTCGTAGATATGTAGCTGGTATATATGTAAATTTTGCTTTTGTTGATATTTTCCTTATCAGTGTTATTTTTGTATCTTAAATTGTGGTGGTTTGGTATGTTTATTGTATGATTCAATTACTATTTACAGATTGTAATCATTTTGTTGTGCCCCTTAATGTAGGAGTTTAATCTCTTTTTAGATGGTGTCTTGTTTATTATTCTGTTAGGCATGGAATGAAAGTACAGGTGTTTATGCACTTTTGAGTGACATGAATTTGTCTTAATAGTGTTACCTTTGCCAGTGGACTTACGATAACTTTCAAATTTGTTTGTGTTTTTTAGCGTATTTTGTGGTTACGGTGATGAAGTTTATATCGTCTTGTTTCTTTTTTTTTCGTTCTATTGTAAATTTCATTTTATTGTGCGGTTCATTCAGCGCCCTGCGTATTTGTTGGATGTCTGTATTGCCTCCACCTATTATCGTTAGTGTATCATCAAACTGTTTATAATAATACTCAATTTTTGTAACCACCTTGTTTCTATTACTGAAAAATTTTCCTTCTGACGTATTTGAGACTATATTTGCTATTGTCCCAGCAATGCTGTACACTATGGTTTCATCATCTGCTTGTGTATAAGTTTTAACATGACTAACAAGCAAACAGATGTGACAGAATCACCGTTATCGTATGGATGTCCAAACCGTCAGACTTATGTGAAAATGTATAGTATTGTATTCCATTTAATAGTAATTTATAGAATTAGAAATAATGTACGAAAATTATGTACGATTTACTTACGGATAACCTGATGTTGTCAGTTCAGCCAAAATAGGCCTACTGTAAAATGAAAGCAAACAAAGTTTGCAGCAAATATGGAACTATAAAGTATAATTATGCAATTGGTAAAGGTTTGAGAAAGCGACAAATCGTTATTCCATGAAAGTGCTAGAACATCCATCAGCATCGAAACGTTCATCAGTTATGAGTAATCACGATTTTTAATTCGAAACCCCATACAGTTAGATGAGAATGTTTCTATTACAATAACTACTAATCATTGCGCATTCTCAGTGGATTTGCTTTAGGTGCTTTCAGTTGGCCCGTTTACATGGATCGGTTTAGGACACGTCGCGCGCCAATGTTCGGGAAGACAGGAAAGTGAACTGAATTACTAGCACCGTCTGTAACATTACCACACTCCGCTCCGCCCCCCTCCCCTCCCCCCCTCCCGGAGAGGCGGAACGCCACACGTTCTTCGTCAGGACCTATTCACTTTCCAAAAACTGAACTCTGGCCAATGTACCCGACAGTTGTGTGAGTAAAACTGTTGATATCTAGATTATGATAACTTGCTGTAAATAATTTGTAATAATAACTGTAGTATAATGATATTATAATAATTACACACACACACACACACACACACACACACACACACACACACACACACACGCACACGCACATATACATATATATGCTTCCTAAATAACTAAAGAAAAAGAATTCATAGCTTATAACTGGACTATATTTTTCACTGTAAGTTATCACATTATACTCATAACTGACACACACACACACACACACACACACACACACACACATATATATATATATATATATATATATATATATATATATATGTGTGTGTGTGTGTGTGTGTGTGTGTGTGTGTGTGTGTAAGTTATCACATTATACTCATAACTGACACACACACGCACGCGCGTGTGTGTGTGTGTGTGTGTGTGTGTGTGTGTGTGTGTGTGTGTGTGTGAGAGTGTGTGTGTCAGTTATGAGTATAATGTGATAACTTACTGTGAAAAATATAGTCCAGTTATAAGCTATGAATTCTTTCCTTTAGTTATTTAGGAAGCATAATCAACTAAGTTACTGAATATGTCAATAATCCCACTCAAATTGAGAATATGTAAAATCACGCATTTCTGTGATAGTTTATTTTCTTGTTCTTTTCAATTCCAACTGCAAAAGATTGTTGTTTTCAAACAACTGTCAGGCTAATTGGAAGGGAGACAGGGAGAGATCCACTTGCGAATAAATGGTAAATGGCTATATATACATGTTACAACCCAGCGGAGCCTCCACAAAACGTTGGTCGCAGCCGAAAGAATGAAAACTTTTTAAATTTATTTCTACCAAATTGCTGTCCATTGTCTTTGACAAACTAAGAAATTGTGTGTTTGCTAGTGTCATGTATGGCTGAAAGGGAGAACGTTTTCTCACTTCATAGAGAGAGCTTCTCCTGTAATGAGCCATGCTAGTTTTAGGCTACTTACAGGTAAATACTGGTAGAAATGGTAGTGGAGCACAGTAAGTACCAATTTGGAATGTATGGGAGAGGAGTTTATGGTTCCGTCATCTCTGTTACAAACACGGGAAGCGCCGAAGACTTTGGTCAGAACAGAAGGTTGAGAAGTATTTTTAATTTAATACAGGGATGATACATCTCAGGCAAAAACTATTAAACCCAAATGTACACTGTCTGTATCCAGACACATATCAGTGGACATATTATGGGCTGCGTCTACTCTTCGCTTTTATGACTGCTTAAATTCTGCTGGGAAATGTCTGTGGTGTAATCGCACTGCATTCTTCATCACGACCCGAAACCTGAGATGGTAATTACTGTTGGATGCTGGATTGTGCAACAAATTCGATATTATAACTCATCCCACAGGTCTTCCATCGTGTTCGCACCGCTGGACGGGTCAGTCCATTTAAGGAATATTATTTGCCCATAAACTATTGTCTCCCAGATGCTACATAATGACAGTGCTTTGTCGAACTGGTACAGTCATAGTGTGCCAGTTGTCTGTCTACTGTACGCTGTACAAAATGCTGTATAATGTGTTCGTATCCTTCCATATTTAGTATTTTCTTAAGCGCAATAAGTGCTCTGCAATACATCCACTCTCAATCCGTACCACCGCCTGCTCCATACTTTACTGCTCACAATACGTCTGATGGCAGGTAACGATCTCCAGTATTCCTCCAAAACCGAACCCCTCCTTCGGATTGCCATGGGGTACAGCGTAATTCATCACTCTGAATCACTAGTTTCCAGCGATCCACTGCCCAGTGGCGTTTCTCTTTATACCACCTAAAGCGTCGGCAGTAGGTGGCTTGTGGAGAGCTGTTCAGTCATTGTACTACATTCTGTTTGACTCTATACTCAAAGTCGCTGTGTTACCTGGAGAGCTGGTACTACTTTAGAACCCACGAGTGACTCCTTCCGTTGAACTGATACGATTTTCTGTGACAACCCTCCGCAATACTTAATATTACTTGTCCGTCAGTGTATGAGGTCTGCGTGACCGAGCGAGGTGGCGCAGTGGTTAGCACACTGGACTCGCATTCTAAAGGACGACGGTTCAATCCCGCGTCCGGCCATCCTGATTTAGCTTTTCCTTGATATCCCTAAATCGCTTCAGGCAAATGCTGGGATGGTTCCTTTGAAATGGCACGGCCGACGTCCTTCCCTGTCCTTCACTAATCCAACGAGACCGATGACCTCGCTTTTTAGTCTCTTCCACCAAATCAACCCAACCCCAGCGCAACCCTATGCCTGAACTTGGTTTTACTGTGTTTGATACTTCGTATTTTCGCTTCCCAATTACATGATTACCAGTGGACGTCAGCAGCATTAGAGGGGTTGAAATGTTCCTCATAGATTTGTTACTCAGATGACATCCAGTGACTAGTCGCCGTTCGAAGTCACTGAACTCTCCTGACAGACCCTTTCTACTGTCATTGCCTCTCTGCAGACAACACAGTACTCTCCGCCTCTTTTTATACTGGCGGAGCAATCTCTAGTGACCTCTGGTGGTCAATTTAGCTATACCTAGCGGAGTCTAGGTACTTCGTGTATTTGAAAGTGTGTTTGATTATGAGTATTTAGAGTGAAGTCGATGAGTTGCTGGACTTATACAGTATACTGTATCCTGTTGAGATAGAAGTGCGTCAGAAATGAATATATACTATGTGATCAAAAGTATCTGGACACCTGGCTGAAAATGACTTACAAGTTCGTAGCGCCCTCCATCGGTAACGCTGGAATTCAGTGTGGTGTTGGCCCACTCTTCGCCTTGATGACAGCTTCCACTGTCGCAGGCATACGATAATCAGGTGCTGCAAGGTCTCTTGGGGAATGGCAGCCCATTCTTCACGGAGTGCTGCGCTGAGGAGACGTATGGATGTCCGTCGGTGCGACTGGCAGGAAGTCGACGTTCCAAAACATCCCAAGGGTGTCTATATAATTCAGGTTAGGACTCTTGTTGGTCAGTTCATTACAGGGATGTTATTGTCGTGTAACCACTCCGCCACAAGCGGTGTATTACAAACAGGTGATCGATCGTATTGAAAGATACAATAGCCATTCCCAAGTTGCTCTTCAACAGTGGGAAGAAGATACTTAACATATCAATGTAGGCCTGTACTGTAATAGTGCTACGCAAAACAAGGGGTGCAAGCCCCCTCCATGGAAAAACACGACCACGTCATAACACTAACTCCAAATTTTACTGTTGGCACAACACACGCTGACAGATTACGTTCACTGGGCATTCGCCATACCTACGGCTTGCCTTCGGATCGCCACATTGCGTACCACGATTCTTCACTCCACACAACGTTTTTTCACTGCTCAGTCGTCCAATGTTTACGCTCCTTACACCAAGCGCGGTGTCGTTTGGCGGAGCGCCCCATTCTGCTCTTTCACGATGCCTAGTGATTACTGACGTCCTGATATGGAGTACCTGGCTGCAGGTGGCAGCACATTGCACCTACTGTATGTATTTTGGTGTGTCCAGATACTTTTGATCACATAATGTAAATGATTTTAATCCTATTTACCAGCCTGGAGTAGTGGAAGAGCAAGTACAGGGCTATTACAAATGATTGAAGCGATTTCATAAATTCAGTGTAGCTCCATTCATTGACATATGGTCACGACACACTACAGATACGTAGAAAAACTCATAAAGTTTTGTTCGGCTGAAGCCGCACTTCAGGTTTCTGCCGTCAGAGAGCTCGAGAGCGCAGTGAGGCAAAATGGCGACAGGAGCCGAGAAAGCGTATGTCGTGCTTGAAATGCACTCACATCAGTCAGTCATAACAGTGCAACGACACTTCAGGACGAAGTTCAACAAAGATCCACCAACTGCTAACTCCATTCGGCGATGGTATGCGCAGTTTAAAGCTTCTTGATGACTCTGTAAGGGGAAATCAACGGGTAGGCCTGCAGTGAGCGAAGAAACGGTTGAACGCGTGGAGACAAGTTTCACGCGTAGCCCGCGGAAAACTGGCTCATGCCACAGCTGGAGACCGACAGCGCCGACTTCATCTTTCAACAGGATGGTGCTCCTCTGCACTTCCATCATGATGTTCGGCATATCTTAAACAGGAGATTGGAAAACCGATGGATCGGTCGTGGTGGACATCATGATCAGCAATTCATGTCATGGCCTCCACGCTCTCCCGACTTAACCCCATGCGATTTCTTTCTGTGGGGTTATGTGAAAGATTCATTGTTTAAACCTCCTCTACCAAAAAACGTGCCAGAACTGCGAGCTCGCATCAACGATGCTTTCGAACTCATTGATGGGGACATGCTGCGCCGAGTGTGGGAGGAACTTGATTATCGGCTTGATGTCTGCCGAATCACTAAAGGGGCACATATCGAACATTTGTGAATGCCTAAAAAAACTTTTTGAGTTTTTGTATGTGTGTGCAAAGCATTGTGAAAATATCTCAAATAATAAAGTTATTGTAGATCTTTGATATCGCTTGAATCATTTGTAATAACCCTGTATTTTTCTAAATCTGTACGAGAGGGAAATACCAATTTTTTCGAAAAGAGGTGTCCTCCCGCGGCGTAAGACACCGCCTAATTACCTAGCTCCCAGGCTAGGAGTAGTGAGCGGAAAAGCACAGGACGAAGGGCGGAGAAATACCGGAGGCGAGGCTGGGAGCTAAGTGACGTCATTACAGAGATTACACGACTCTGCAGCTCCAGGTGCTGAAAGGGAGGCGGGCAAGAGCTGAAGGCGTGGAACTGGCGCAAGTAACTGCGGGTAACGAGCAAACGGTGCACCTTCTGACGTACTCGCCTTAAAGTCGTGCTTTATTTCTTCCACCAATTTCGGCAGGTGCACTCGTCTATACAGTAATCGCAGCTCTTTTGTCAATAACGTGGAGAGTAAATAGGGGAGAGACGGAGCACATTTCCAAAATCACTTGTGTGAAGTCAGTGGTTAGCTTTTACTACTTTTTTTGTACAACTACACACACCAGTTGTCTACGACATAGATTTTTCTTTAATTTTGTCGGTGTAACATTCAAACTTAACATTTGACCATGAAAACATCTTTACATTACGGCGTCTATCCCTTAAGCCATTGGCGATACGCAGTATCCTTCAACACCACAGATCTACCCAATTTTTTAAGTCCAAACTTTGATGTATGTACTTATAAAACATTTTTGGTTATAAGTATGCTGTGAATTGATAAGAAAACGATTACGTGTTAACAATAGTTTCTTCTTCTTTATATGTCTACGTTGTAACTTCGTTAGATATTAGTTTACTTATTGATGGATGAAAGCATTAAAACTAACATAATTTTATAATCCACTTATCTTTAGTCAAAAAACTAAAAAATTCCTAGTGAAATATTAAATCAAAAACAGAAGTAATATTTACAAATGTTGATTTGGTGTTTTACTCTAAAAATCAAAAGTATAATTTTATTTACATATTTGGTGTACTTATTTCTTCAGTAGTCGGCGAATTAATTTTAAGAAATTGGATAATATATATATTCGATAATACTGAATAATAATGCGCATTGATCTTCATGCAACCGTGCGAACAATTTTAAAATGTGGGCTAAGTCATTTGAACAAAAATACAAACAAAACAGGAATGTTTTCACGTATTTAAAACTGTACCTGATTCGTGCAGCAAGTATCCTTAACGAAAAACTGTGTGTGGCATATGTATCGTATTTTATTGCGCCATGTATCCCGATCTGTAGGGGAGAGATGCCTCACTTTATAAATTCATGACACTGATACCCAAGATGGCCTTGCTAGAATCAAAACACCATTAGTAGATCTTACTACCGTTTATAGGCCTTCAATTACTCAAACATTTGGAAATATTTGAGTGTCAAGTATTGACTAAGAACTGAGCGTAACGCTAAAAGGTTCAGAAGGGATATTTAAAGACGTACCTCAGTTATTCCTCCAGAGCTTTTGTGAGACGTGCTCGATCGATACTTACTTTCATTATGGGGCAACTTGCCGGTGCGTGCATACCCTGTGTTATCCGAAACTACGAAGGGTGCGCAGTCTATACCATGTGGCGCCCTTCCGGAGTTAACATACAAATTGTGATGTCACCGCCAGACACCACACTTGCTAGGTGGTAGCTTTAAATCGGCCGCGGTCCATTAGTACATGTCGGACCCGCGTGTCGCCACTGTCAGTGATCGCAGACCGAGCGCCACCACATAGCAGGTCTAGAGAGACGTACTAGGACTCGCCACAGTTGTACGGACGACTTTGCTAGCGACTACACTGACGAAGCCTTTCTCTCATTTGCCGAGCGATAGTTAGAATAGCCTTCAGCTAAGTCCATGGCTACGACCTAGCAAGGCGCCATTAACCATTTCTAGAGAGGGTCTCACTTGTATCATCAAGGACGCTGTATACAAATGATGGATTAAAGTTAAGTATTCCAGCAGCTACGTACTTTTCTTTATAGCATTCATTACGTATCCTGTTTCAGACCTAGCGCCACCTGCGTGAGTTCACGCGTGCATTTCGGCCTCCTCTTGCAACCCAGTGTTGGCTCTTCTGCCAACACTACACAAATCATATTCAGGTAGGGGAAAACAACTGGTGGCTGCACGATACTTTTGGATCGTGTAACCCTACAAAATATTAATTTTATACATTTCTGTTCTCAGACGACTGCTTAGCTGCCAGTCCTCAGTTCCTGATCGTGGATTCAAATTTTCGTAACAAGTACGAATATTACGACACACGTTTGGCTCATCGCTCTTGCTAGCCCAGTTCGATGAAAACAAAAGGCATGAAACAAATTCCTGCGCTTATGGCAACAAATTTAACCGATGTAATATGTTTATTTCTTGAAGAACCAGGAATTCCTTTAACAAAAAAACCGCTAGGTAAGAATTGCAGGCATTTGCACATTCTTATCCGAAAGCGACGTATATCTTAGAAGGAATCTTTACCGTCTGTACACTACTTTTATTTATGTGTGATAACTAATTTGTCTTACTTTTAAATTACTGTTAATATGTTATATCTTTGAAGCTTTATATATACGTTCCTCACAAGCGACTTCTAATCAAGCTGCGGCCCTATGGGGTATCGTCTCAGTTGTGCGACTGGATTCGTGATTTCCTGTCAGGAAGGTCGCATTTCGTAGTAATAGACGGCAAATCTTCGAGTAAAACTGAAGTGATATCAGGTGTTCTCCAGGGAAGCGTCCTGGGACCTCTGCTGTTCCTGATGTATATAAATGACCTGGGTGACAATCTGAGCAGTTCTCTTAGGTGGTTCGCAGGTGATGCTGTAATTTACCGTCTAGTAAGGTCATCTGAAGACCAGTATCAGTTGCAAAGCGATTTAGAAAAGATTGCTGTATGTTGTGGCAGGTGGCAGTTGACGCCAAATAACGAAAAGTGTGAGATGATCCATATGAATTCTAAAAGAAATCCGTTGGAATTCGATTACTCGATAAATAGTAGAATTCTCAAGGCTGTCAATTCAACTAAGTACCTGGGTGTTAAAATTACGAACAACTTCAGTTGGAAAGACCACATAGATAATATTGTGGGGAAGGCGAGCCAGAGGTTGCGTTTCATTGGCAGGACACTTAGAAGATGCAACAAGTCCACTAAAGAGACGGCTTACACTACACTCGTTCGTCCTCTGTTAGAATATTGCTGCGCGGTGTGGGATCCTTACCAGGTGGGATTGACGGAGGCCATCGAAAGGGTGCAAAAAAGGGCAGCTCGTTTTGTATTATCACGTAATAGGGGAGAGAGTGTGGCAGATATGATACGCGTGTTGGGATGGAAGTCATTAAAGCAAAGACGATTTTCGTCGCTGCGAGATCTATTTACGATATTTCAGTCACCAACTTTCTCTTCCGAATGCGAAATTATTTTGTTGAGCCCAAGCTACATAGGTAGGAATGATCATCAAAATAAAATAAGAGAAATCAGAGCTCGAACAGAAAGGTTTAGGTGTTCGTTTTTCCCACGCGCTGTTCGGGAGTGGGATGGTAGAGAGATAGTATGATTGTGGTTCGATGAACCCTCTGCCAAGCACTTAAATGTGAATTGCAGAGTAATCATGTAGATGTATACGGCACTACTCGATTCATTAGTATAAATGACACTGTAGCAGACGTGGTAAATACACAGGAACTTCTACATAGACAGAAACTAATCATACAAAAGATTCCAAGTTTTGTTATTCCTATATTGTTTGAATGAAGATAATATTAAATATATTGTGTAAGGTTTTCAGCTTATTTTTGGTATTCCGTGAAGGTGACGAGAGCTGTGGTGTCACCGCCAGACACCACACTTGCTAGGTGGTAACCTTTAATTCGGCCGCGGTCCGGTAGTATGCTCGATGGTTGGTTGTGGTAGATTCATTCAGTAATTTTCCTTTTGTTGTCCGGATGTCTTCGACGACGTCATCTGCCACCATCCAAGCGTTATCTGGTATCTTTTGCATTGAAGGTCTTCCACAGCCTATTGTTTCCGACAATGGCCCACAATTCATGTCCCCAGAATTTCAGTCATTCTGCAAGGCCAATGGTATTCAACATCTGACGTCCGCGCCGTTTTCGCCATAGTCAAACGGTGCCACTGAACGATTGGTCAGGACTTTCAAGTCACAGATGTTGAACTTAAAAGAGTCGCATTCTCGGGAGGACGTGTTATTGCTCTTTTTGTGCTCGTATCGGAGTAGGTATTAAAATCCATGGAGAAGAAATAAAAACTTTGAGGTTCGCTGATGACATTGTAATTCTGTCAGAGACAGCAAAGGACTTGGAAGAACAGTTGAACGGAATGGATGGTGTCTTGAAGGGAGGATATAAGATGAACATCAACAAAAGCAAAACAAGGATAATGGAATGTAGTCGAATTAAGTCGGGTGATGTTGAGGGTATTAGATTAGGAAATGAGACACTTAAAGTAGTAAAGGAGTTTTGCTATTTGGGGAGCAAAATAACTGATGATGGTCGAAGTAGAGAGGATATAAAATGTAGACTGGCAATGGCAAGGAAAGCGTTTCTGAAGAAGAGAAATTTGTTAACATCGAGTATAGATTTAAGTGTCAGGAAGTCGTTTCTGAAAGTACTTGTATGGAGTGTAGCCATGTATGGAAGTGCAACGCCGGCCGGAGTGACAGAGCGGTTCTAGGCGCTACAGTTTGAGCCATTTGAACCATTTGAAGTGAAACATGGACGATAAATAGTTTAGACAAGAAGAGAATAGAATCTTTCGAAATGTGGTGCTACAGAAGGATGCTGAAGATTAGATGGGTAGATCACATAACTAATGAGGAAGTATTGAATAGGATTGGGGAGAAGAGAAGTTTGTGGCACAACTTGACCAGAAGAAGGGATCGGTTGGTAGGACATGTTCTGAGGCATCAAGGGATCACCAATTTAGTATTGGAGGCCAGTGTGGAGGGTAAAAATCGTAGGGGGAGACCAAGAGATGAATACACTAAGCAGATTCAGAAGGATGTAGGTTGCAGTAGGTACTGGGAGATGAAGAAGCTTGCACAGGATAGGGTAGCATGGAGAGCTGCATCAAACCAGTCTCAGGACTGAAGATCACAACAACAACAACATCGCTCTCAGCCCCGAGATGGTCGCTCGCCGGCTGAGTTGCTCCACGGTCGCCCTCATCGAAGCTTGATGTCTTTGCTACATCCGCCGCATCAGGTTCCTGTGCAGCGGCAGACACCTGCTTTTGCCCCAGGCGACGTTGTCTACTACCGCCACTACCGAGGTTCACGGCGTTGGCTAGAAGGGCGCATTCTTCGCTGCCTCGGACGCGCTACGTATCTGGTTTTGGGGGCCTCTGGTGAGGTGCGCCGGCATCACAACGAGCTGCGCCTCTGTCGTCGCACGGGATCTGCCTCTCGCCGTCTGCTTTCAGCGACGGTGCCGTCCGGTCAGCGCCCTGGGGACCCATCTACTGGCTCGCCTCAGCCCCAGGTGTTACCGACGATGCCTTCCATTTTGCCCCATGGCGACGCGCCGCCGCCGCCGCCACCGCCTGTTCTCCCGCCGGCGACGCCCGCAGTGGACGCGTCGCTGCAACCGCCGGGCGCCTCCCTGGGTCACGCGCCGCCGATCGCTTCCCGTGACCCGTTGTCCTCCGCCATGGACTTCCAGCCCGCTCCGGACCACATGGCGTCTTCGCCCGTCGGGTGCCCCGACCCGATGGAGGTCGGCCCTTCGGCCCTTCCTGTCAATATACAATATACGGGCGCATACACCGCATGTTGGCGTGCACCCTGGACTAGGTCTTCAGGCGTTTCCTAGCTCCCCTCGGACCGAATGGCAGGGTGCGGGTGGCACAGCCTCGCCTGTTGTTAGGCTCCCCACCTCGTCGCATACGCCAACATGGGGTCCTCCCCATGGCGGGAGGAAGCCTTATACCACAACCGTCCGCCGATTTGCGGGGGAGGAATGTGGTGTCACCGCCAGACATCACACTTGCTAGGTGGTAGCCTTTAAATCGGCCGCGGTCCGTTAGTATACGTCGGACCCGCGTGTCGCCACTGTCTGTGATTGCAGACCGAGCGCCGCCACACGACAGGTCTAGAGACACTTCGTAGCACTCGCCCCAGTTGTACAGCCGACTTTGCTAGCGATGGTTCACTGACAAAATACGCTCTCATTTGCCGAGACGATAGTTTAACATAGCCTTCGGCTACGTCATTTGCTAGGACCTAGCAAGGCGCCATATTCAGTTACTATTGATATTGTGAATCATGTACCGTCAAGAGCGACGTTCAGCATTAATGGATTAAAGTTAAGTATTCCACCAGCTACGTCCGTTTTTCTAAATTCTAATTTCCTTGACCTGTTCCAGACCTCACGCGAGCCTGCGTGAGCTAAAACGCGTGCATTTCGGCCTCCTCTAGTAACACGGTGTTGGCTCTCCTGCCAACCACAACAACAGCTCTCTTTTTATTCGATGTGCCGTACTTCATAACTGTATCCAGAATATTTTTAAAACAGGAGTCTTAAATATTCGATATGTTATGCCACAGAGATTTTGAGTGCAAGCAATGTGATATTGGTTTGACAGTAGTATTGCCGTTCCCAGTGGAGCAATCAGGGTGAATTAAATGAGATATTGGGTCCAGATGAGATTTTCACTCTGCAGCGGAGTGTGCGCTGATATGAAACTCCCTGGCAGATTAAAACTGTGCGCTGGACCGAGACTCGAACTCGGGACCTTTGCCTTTCGCGGGCAAGTGCTCTACCAACTGAGCTACCGAAGCACGACTCACGCCCGGTCTCACAGCTTTACTTCTGCCAGTATTGGGTGTTACTCATGCCGTTGAGCAGTCTAGAAATAAGTAGCAGAACACAGAGATGCAAATGCAGAGGACGTTACTCTTTGAAATTATTGTGTTCTAAAGATTGATTTGAAAACTGAAAGTATTCGGGTAATGTTGTCACAGTGTTGCTTGAGCGTGTGTAATTTATCATGAGTTTGAGAAAGGCAAATTTTTTAGCATGATTCCATTTTTTGGTTCCGAATAGTTAGTTTAAAACTCGAGACCTGATTGAACAAAGTTATCTGCTCATATGCCTTGCATTCAGAGTTAAAAATTCACCATTCGTTTACCATTTCAGTAACGCATTACATGGCAAAGTAGTAGTTTTAAACAAGAAGTGAATTTGGTGAAGATGGTTGTATTTGTTAAGGAATCAGAGATTAACAATACACTTTTCTGATTCGTATTCTCTTTTCAATCATACAGTAAGTTTTCTTTCTTCCACTGTCTCCTCTCGAAAGTTTAATTTTGTAATTATGCAGTGGCTGTACTGCACCTAGCAGAACGCAGCTGCTGAAAACATTAAGTATGATGTGCATAGCATATCTGCTTTTCCTTGCTTTGCACTTGGCAAGGATTTTCTTCAGCTGGTTTGCTGCTGCATTGCATTTTAATTTACACCACATTCAAGCAGTACCGAGTTACCATTTCCACAAGGTAAGTCGTGAAAATTTGTCACCGAACGAGGTGGCGCAGTGGTTAGACACTGGACTCACATTCGGGAGGACGACGGTTCAATCCCGCGTCCGGCCATCGTGTATTAGGTTTTCCGTGATTTCCCTAAATCACTCGAGGCAAATGCCGGTATGGTTCCTCTGAAAGGGCACGGCCGACATCATTCCCCATCCTTCCCTAATCCGATGAGGCCGATGACCACGCTGTCTGGTCTCCTTCCCCAACCAAACAAAATTTGTCACAGGCAGTTTAACATTACGGTTAGGACACTATACGATCATTTAGAGTTAAACGTTGCATTTCAAAATTATTATCAATTTCGGTTTAGGTAAAGGTCAGTCCAGATTTCATTTCTCTGTTTGACAATCCTTTCCTTACAAATCAGTGTTATATATATATATATATATATATATATATATATATATATATATATATATATATATATATATCTGTGTGTGTGTGTGTGTGTTTGCGCGCACGCCACTAGTGTTCGAGATTTTAGGAACACAGTGTGCGTACGTAAATTTACAGGGTATTTTCACAGAAGCATTTTGTTCGTTTTATTGTTTCAAGACTCGTTTTGTAATTTTATTTAGAATTTCTTACAGTGTTAGTTTTATGTGTTGGAACTGACATACGAGAACGGTGACGTCACGGACTGTAGCACTTTTAATGCGCTGCACAATACAAAATTCCACAGCATGGCTCCTCTAGTACATAGTTTTCCGTTTTCCAATTATTTTTGGTAAAAGGTAATTACAAATATATTTATACAATTTCGGATTCATCTTGCGACTATGTTTATCAGATAACATTTACTTAAGCACACCATTTGCATTCTTCGTGTTAAAAGTACAACTAGGACATGAACGATAGCTTCAGAATAGGAAACCAGTTTACATACAAAAAATGGAAAAGGACAACGATAATAAAACATAACAGTTCGAGTTGTACTTCTGCTGTTGAAAAGTATTCCTAAATATTTTACCTAAGTGCAATGTAAAGACATCCTTATATCGTTCGCTCGCAGATGAAAATCTTCTCTACTTCCTGGGTTTAGGTATGAGGCTCTCACCCTTTGTTTACTATCTCTTCCAGGTAATCGCAACATTCAGCTCTCCATTTCTCGCCGAGAAAACCTCAACTCCTGCGTGGCTTTCGCATTAAAAGCCCAAGTTTCAATGCCAAAGGAAAAACTGGAGATACCTTTTTTGATTGCAAACATACATTCAGATAGATCGGAAGCTTTGTTCTAAAAATTCTGGCTAGTTTACCAAAAGGTCCCCAGGCCATTTCTACTCCATTGGTGGTTTATTTTTCTGCTCATCTAGGTGATGATTTTAATGGTCTATACCAGAACTCAGCAGGTAGTTCATTTCTTTCATTTTGATATGTGCTGTTTTTTTTACCAATTTTTTGATATACAAGTTTTAGTGTAATTGTATTTGATTTCTGTGCTCAGTTTTAAATTTATTCTGTTACGCTCTTTTATTTGCTATTGATGTCGATCTGCACTAAAAGTAAATAGTAGAGTGGCATTAACATAACGTGGATAGTTTCCATGTATTCCATAACATGTATTCGACCTTTTTTCTCTCACTTTATGAATACGCAAACTTCCACTGTATCGCTAAGAATAGTGTTGGTCTTACGGAATTTCCTTTCCCACTTCTGATCATTTCCGAATTTATCACTATCTCGATGAAATCCGATAGAAAAAATTCCAATACAAACTACGGTGTTGACAAAAATCTGTTGTACTCTGATAACACAGATTCTACTCAGTGCGCGGTTTCTCGACAGCTGTTATGGGAGATTGAACAAATTCAAACCGAATTAACGCTTTGTCAGTATCTCTTAATTCCGTAAATAATAGCAATTCATCTTCATTGATTTATTCCACGCCTTCATTATCGGCACGAACATAGTCTATTGTTCCCCATCCATTTCTGAAACCTGCTCGTTGCTTTGGGTAATCCAAATGCAGTGTTTCCCTATGAGACTAAATTTTTTGTGGATTTCCTGTAAATTAGAGGTGGCAGATGGGTGTTTAACTTTTTATGTCATTTAGTATGTTTGTGTTTGGGTTTGTGTGTATGTGTGTGTGTGTGAGTGTGTGTGCGTGTGTGTGTGTGTGTGTGTGTGTGTGTGTGTTTGTGAGTGCGTGTGTATGTAGATCTTTTCAGTTTCAGTTACTCATGAAAGTAAGTATACATTTTTATATATCTGATGAACGGAAGGAGATGTAGACGGTACAAGTGGCTTCGTTTTCCTAAGGACTGACATCGTGACGTCGCTGAAGGCATAAGGTGCATCTAAAACACTCGAGTTTTGTTTTGCCGCTACATTAACGTAAGAGGCTTTTGCTTTTCTTTTCCCTATTAGTGCACATTCGACGTACCGGTAACTCATAAGTTCTGTGGTATACACTTGACGATGTACGGGACGAATCTATTTTAGACGTTCAACGTAGCCATTTCAACGTAAATACTTTTATTATAATCGAATGGTAATTATTCTATGTAGAAAAAGATAGTTCATGGACAACGTACTTGTTTGGGATCTTTGAAGGTCTTTAGCAGAACAGAAGCGTAGATATTTAGTGTCGCTCCACGTGAACTTTATAGATTAGCATGTACTATACGCGCCGATTGTCCTGTACCGTGCATCCGACAAACAAACCTGTGAAAGCGACCCCCCATTTTATTCCTGATGTGTCTGCTTCATGGAAATGTAACAGGTGGAAATCAAATTTCCTGCTGGAAAATTGGACGGAAAATGTGGAGGTCTCCAAATTCATTCGGGGAAATAACTTCACCATTTGACGTACAGAGGTAAATGATTGCCACGGTCTCATCCTGATACGCGCTAGAAAATTATTCTACTTCCCAAGTCGAGTGTGTGCCTTCCCGTATTGCAACAAGTAGGATGAATATTGTCCAGCCGGAACAGACACGGAATATATAAATTTTATCCTATCAGTTGCTCGCACGAACTAACTTTTACTTCTCTTAGAACATCTGGTTAATAATATCATATTTCCTCCATTATATTAGATTGCTTAAGCAGTAGCGTGATCAATACCGTTATTTTCAGTTTAACTGATTCTAATAAAATATCCATTACTATGCAGATGAGAACAATTACCATGAATAATTAAGAGATCTAAATTATTACTGAGGTGTCGAGATGCCCCATTTCATTTCCAATTACCTCTTAGTTATGTGAGCATGCAGATGTATTATTGTTTAATATAATAACGTGATAATAATTTTTCCAATTAACAGTTTCATCTTACTGTGCTCAAATAACAACATTTCATTTACAGGAGAATGGAAGGACTGTAAGACGCAGAACAGGGAACAAAGTCAATAGTGGTACAAAGATACGTTAGAAGGTAGGTATGAAAAGGCAAATCTGACATCTGTAGCTCCAGAAGAAGATTTTGGCAGTGATGACTCATAAACGCTGTTTCAAATTCTGAGGGCAGTAGGTATAATATTCAGAGTGTGGAAGGTTATCTAAAACTTGTGCAGACACCAGACTGCAATTATGAGGTCGAAGGACGTACAAGGCAGTCAGTACATGAGAATGGAGCGAAGGGAGATTGTCGTCTATCTACACATTGTGGAAACAGTAAATCAAACGAAGTGGAAATTAAGGAAAATGATTTAAAAGTTCTTCTGAAAATGGAGAAACGTTAATGTTTGACGATAAGTATGTATTTTTGTCAGAGAAGGTAAATGTCTTCAGAAATCAATTGAACTCAGTAGATTATGTCGTGAGAAGTGGTCATATGATTAATGGCTAAAAAGTAAAATAAAAATGGTAAAATGAAATAGGACTAATTGAAATGAGAGTAGGGAATTAGATTACGAAATGTGAGACCAAAAGTAATCGAGTAGTCTTAGTATTGGGGGAGCAAAGTAACGAACGATTTCAGAAGTGCAGAAGATATAAAATGCAAACCCATTACTGTAGCAAGAAGTTTTTGAGAGACAGAGGTATTTTAACATCTAATATAAATGTAAGTGTAACGAAGTCTTTTCTGAAAATATTAATAGGACATGTAGTCTGGGAAAGAAATGAAACGTGGACAATTAAGGGTATAGGTAAGAAGAGAATAGTTTAAAGCATGATGCTGCAGAGCGATACTGAAAATCAGATTGGGTCACTAATAAAGAAGTACTGAATAGAATTTGGAAGAAAAAAAAATATATCACACACCCCGTACGTTAACAGAAGGGATGGTATGGGAGGTAATATTCTGTATCACCAAAGAACAGTCAGTTTGGTAATTGGGGGGGGGGGGTGATTGTCTTTTTCTGGAGTGGGGGAAGGTAAAAGCTGTCGCGGGAGATTAAGGTTTCATTTCAGAAAGAAGGTTGAAATGGATGTAAGTTACAATACTTATGCAGAGATTACGAGGTTTGCACAGGATAAACTAGTGTGGAGGGCTACTTCAAACAAGTCGCTGCAATAATTGGAAGTAGAAGTGTTTGTACAAGTTCCTTTTTCAGCTGAAGAGATATGAGAGACGTTTATATATTTGTAGGGTATGGAGAGATGATGATGCCTTCTTGCGCACTGCGGTTACGTGCTCAGTTCAGTTTAAATTTTCATCTTTTAGTACTCTTTCACTCTTTGCTGAAGGAGAGAAGTTGACAATTTGTCCAGTTCTGGGTTAAAAACTAAAGGGATTCCTGATATTTCCAGCTAATGAGCCTAGAATGACCAACCTGTACCGCTTGGGTTTTGGATGGATTGAGCTTTAACCCTACGTTTTGCTTCCTTTTTAATAGTGCGCACATATCGGTACTGAGACTGTCAGGTTAGGAGAGTTAGAGGACAAGATTCATATCGAAGCGTGCTCATGTGGGATATTCGTGTCCGCTCAATATGCAGTTTCCAAAGAACAACCAAAATGTTAATCTTAATTCAATATGTTATTTTTATGAGATCGTATTTGTCATTTTTTTTTATATTACGGGGAAAACCGGTCCCCGAGACATGGAGGAACGGGCAGCAAGGTATTTTGTATTCTCCTTTAGCAGAGAACATGATCCACAGTCGTGTCAAGGAATGGCGTGAGTGGCGTGGCCTTGGGGTAGGGCCGACGCGCAGTGGAAATACAGGGCTATTACAAATGATTGAAGCGATTTCATAAATTCACTGTAGCTCCATTCATTGAGATATGGTCACGACACACTACAGATACGTAGAAAAACTCATAAAGCTTTGTTCGGCTGAAGCCGCACTTCATGTTTCTGCCGCCAGAGCGCTCGAGAGCGCAGTGAGACAAAATGGCGACAGGAGCCGAGAAAGCGAATGTCGTGCTAGAAATGCACTCACATCAGTCAGTCATAACAGTGCAACGACACTTCAGGACGAAGTTCAACAAAGATCCACCAACTGCTAACTCCATTCGGCGATGGTATGCGCAGTTTAAAGCTTCTGGATGCCTCTGTAAGGGGAAATCAACGGGTCGGCCTGCAGTGAGCGAAGAAACGGTTGAACGCGTGCGGACAAGTTTCACGCGTAGCCCGCAGAAAATTGGCTCATGCCACAACTGGAGACCGACAGCGCCGACTTCATCTTTCAACAGGATGGTACTCCTCTGCACTTCCATCATGATGTTCGGCATTTCTTAAACAGGAGATTGGAAAACCGATGGATCAGCAATTCATGTCATGGCCTCCACGCTCTCCCGACGTAACCCCATGCGATTTCTTTCTGTGGGGTTATGTGAAAGATTCAGTGTTTAAACCTCCTCTACCAAGAAACGCGCCAGAACTGCGAGCTCGCATCAACGATGCTTTCGAACTCATTGATGGGGACATGCTGCGCCGAGTGTGGGAGGAACTTGATTATCGGCTTGATGTCTGCCGAATCACTAAAGGGGCACATATCGAACATTTGTGAATGCCTAAAAAAGCTTTTTGAGTTTTTCTATGTGTGTGCAAAGCATTTTGAAAATATCTCAAATAATAAAGTTATTGTAGAGCTGTGAAATCGCTTCAATCATTTGTAATAACCCTGTACGTCACCAGAGCGTAAGATGGGACACCGGCGCCTGTTTCCTAGGCAACGGAGGGAGGACCATATTGTGTAATAAGGGGCATTACAGGAAGTCAAGGGCAATGGTGTTCAATCGAAAAACAGGAGTACTAGTTAAAAGAAAGGGGAGGTCAAGAAAAGTGACCAGTGAGGCAAAAATGACTTAGAGTAACAACTGAAGGATTTTAAAGCAAACAAATCACCAGGTCTGGATTCAATTCCACTTCGATTTTACAAAGAGTACTCTACTGGTACCTACCTTGCATGTACCGTGACTCTCTCGCCCAGCGCAGAGTCCCAGGCATCTGGAGAAAAGCGGACGTGACTCCAGTATATAAGCGAGTTACAAGAATGGACCCGCAGAATTGCAGACCAATAAGCCTAACTTCCATTTACTGCAGAATACTTGAACATATTCTCAATTCGAATATAATAAACTTTCTTGAGACTGAGGAGCTTATGTGCACGATGCAGCATTGTTTCGGAAAGCATCGCTCGTGCGAAACCCAAATTACCAGAACTATGGATGAAGGGTGACAGGCGGATTCCATATTTCTAGATTTCTGAAAAGCGTTCGCTACCGTGCCCCGTTGCAAGCTGCCAACAAAGATACGAGCGTATGGAATAAATTCACAGATATGTGAGTGGCTCGAAAATTCCTGGAATAATAGAACCGGTATGTTGTCCTTGATGGCGAGTGTTCATCAGAGACAAGGATATTGTCAGGAGTGCCCCAGGGAACTGTGATACGGCTGCTTGTTGTTCTCTATCTACATAAATGATTTGGCTGACAGAGTAAGCAGCAATCTGTGGTTGTTTGCTGATAATGCCGTGGTGTACGGCAAGGTGTCGAAGTTCAGTGATGGTAGGAAGATACGAGGGCAGTTCAATAAGTAATGCAACACATTTTTTTTCTCGGCCAATTTTGGTTGAAAAAACCGGAAATTTCTTGTGGAATATTTTCAAACATTCCCGCTCGTATAGTTTCATTGACTTCCGACAGGTGGCAGCGCTGTACGGAGCTGTTAAAATGGCGTCTGTAACGGATGTGCGTTGCAAACAACGGGCAGTGATCGAGTTTCTTTTGGCGGAAAACCAGGGCTTCTCAGATATTCATAGGCGCTTGCAGAATGTCTACGGTGATCTGGCAGTGGACAAAAGCACGGTGAGTCGTTGGGCAAAGCGTGTGTCATCATCGCCGCAAGGTCAAGCAAGACTGTCTGATCTCCCGCGTGCGGGCCGGCCATGCACAGCTGTGACTCCTGCAATGGCGGAGCGTGCGAACACACTCGTTCGAGATGATCGACGGATCACCATCAAACAACTCAGCGCTCAACTTGACATCTCTGTTGGTAGTGCTGTCACAATTGTTCACCAGTTGGGATATTCAAAGGTTTGTTCCCGCTGGCTCCCTCGTTGTCTAACCGAACACCATAAAGAGCAAAGGAGAACCATCTGTGCGGAATTGCTTGCTCGTCATGTGGCTGAGGGTGACAATTTCTTGTCAAAGATTGTTACAGGCGATGAAACATGGGTTCATCACTTCGAACCTGAAACAAAACGGCAATCAATGGAGTGGCGCCACACCCACTCCCCTACCAAAAAAAAGTTTAAAGCCATACCCTCAGCCGGTAAAGTCATGGTTACAGTCTTCTGGGACGCTGAAGGGGTTATTCTGCTCGATGTCCTTCCCCATGGTCCAACGATCAACTCTGAAGTGTATTGTGCTACTCTTCAGAAATTGAAGAAACGACTTCAGCGTGTTCGTAGGCACAAAAATCTGAACGAACTTCTTCTTCCTCATGACAACGCAAGACCTCACACAAGTCTTCGCACCCGAGAGGAGCTCACAAAACGTCAGTGGACTGTTCTTCCTCATGCACCCTACAGCCCCGATCTCGCACCGTCGGATTTCCATATGTTTGGCCCAATGAAGGACGCAATCCGTGGGAGGCACTACGCGGATGATGAAGAAGTTATTGATGCAGTACGACGTTGGCTCCGACATCGACCAGTGGAATGGTACCGTGCAGGCATACAGGCCCTCATTTCAAGGTGGCGTAAGGCTGTAGCATTGAATGGAGATTACGTTGAAAAATAGTGTTGTGTAACTAAAAGATTGGGGAATAACCTGGTGTATATCAATGCTGAATAAAAAAAACCCTGTTTCAGAAAAAAAATGTGTTGCATTACTTATTGAATTGCCCTCGTACAAGACAACTATGACAAAATTTCCGGTTGGTGTGATGACTGGCAGTTAGCCCTAAACGTGGAAAAATGTAGGTTAATGCGGGTAAGTAGGAAGATCAACACTGGAATGTTCTAATACGGTATTGCTGGTATCCTGCTTGACACAGCCAAGTCATTTAAATACCTGGGCATAGCGTTGCAAATCGATATGATGTGAAACGAACGTGTGTGACCTGTGGTAGGGAAAGCGAATAGTCGACTTCGGTTTATTGGGACAATTTGGAAAGAGTGGTTCACCTGTAAAGGAGACCGCATGTAGGACTGTGGTACGACATGTCGTTGAGTACTGATCGATTATTTGGGATCCGTACCAGCTCGGATTGAAGGAAGACATGAAACAGTTCAGAGGTGAGCTGCTAGATTTGTTATCGGTACGTTCGAACAACACATGTTACGGAGATGCTTCGGTAGCTCAAATTTGAATCCCTGCAGGGAGGGGGACGTTCTTTTCGAAAAACACTATTGAGAAAATTTAGATCACCTGCATTTGCAGCTGTCTGCCGATCGATTCTACTGCCACAAACATACATTGCGCGTAAGGACCACGAGAATAAGATACGAGAAATTAGGACTCATACGGAGCCATACAGACAGTCGTTTTTCCCTCTCTGTACTTGCGAGTGGAACAGGAAAGGAAGTGACAAGTAGCGGTACAGGGTACCCTCCGCCATGCACCGTACGGTGGCTTGCGGAGTGTCATTATTTTTCATGCTATGTTAACCTCACCGAAACCCCTATAGATTATTGTGTCCAATGTTGAAGAACCGTAAAGGCACAAGGAACATAGAGGTGATGGAAAGGTTAGCTGTCTAAAGGGCGAAAGGCGTGAGCAGTTCATTTTCTAGTCACACAGGTACGCGATTTGTGCGCCATAGCCATTTGGAGATTTTTTTCATTATTTAGGTACACAGTCTTCTACCCTACGTCGTTCTGTTCTTATTCTGTTAGTATTTTGATTGAAATATTGACAAATAGTACATTAATCATAGAACTTCAGCATGAGCAAAGATTAAATTCTGCCATCTGTGAAGATTTTGATGTTGCGGTCCTCACTCTGAAAAATGATTTGACGCACCTCTCCATGCTAATCTACCCTGTGCGAATACAATCGTCCCTTCATGACCTCTACACCTGCTACCTGTAATCGAGCCTTCGTGTACCTCTAAAATTTTTCCTCCTTACACTTCCCTCCACCACCAAGCTGACGACTTCTTGATGCCTCAGGATGAGTCCTGGTAATCGACTGCTCTTTCAAAACAGACTGCGCCTTCTACGTCTACATCCACGTTTATATCTACATCCACACGATTACTCTAAAGCTCACAATTAACTACCTGCCTGAGTGTACAATGCACCACTTTCAAGCTACCTAACTGTCATTCCACTCTGGAACAGTGCACGGGAAATACCTTCCCGTGGAAGCTCTGGTTTCTCGTATTTTATTACGATGATCATTTCTCCCTATGTAGATGACGTCAACAAAATATTTTCACAATCTGAGGAGAGAGTAGGCGATTGATATTTCATGAGAAGATCCTCCCGCAACGAAAAACGCCTTTCTTGTAATGGCTGTCACCTCAATTCGTGTCTCATATACGTGTCACTCTCTCCTCTCTTCCGAGATGATACAAATCGAGCAGCTCTTCTTTGAACATTCTTCATGTCCTCCGTCAATTATATTTGATGCGGATCACACACTGCACGGTAGTACTCCAGAAGAGGTCAGACAAGCGTAGAATAAGGATATTTTCTAGGTATTCTGACAATAAATCGCAATCACACAATTGAGACAATACTCCAAAGGCATGCAGTTTGGTTAGAAGCCACTTGTGAAGAACGGAGAGAAAAGACTTTTGGAAATCTAAACACATGGAATCAATTTGACTTCCCCTGTCGATGGCACTCTTTGTGAAAATAGAGCTCGCTGCGTCGAAAGAACGTTATTTTCTGAAGCCGTGCTGGCTATTTGTCCATAAATCGTTTTCTTCAAGGTGATTCACAGTATTAGAGCACAAGATCTTAGCCAGAATCGACGTTAGTGGTGTGGATCTGTAGTTCAACGGATTACTCCAGTTTCCTTTCTTGGGTACGGGTGTGGCTTGTGCAACTTTCCAGTCTTTGGGTATGAATTTTCCTACGAGTAAGTGGCTGCATACGATGGCTAAGTACTGAGCTATTGTATCGGCATAGTTGTGGATTGGCAAGACAGCCAACCCACTATGAGGGAGCCAAAAGGCACGCGTTTAAGCTCACGCAGGATGGCGTGAGGTCTGGAACAGGACACGGAAATGAGACTAGTAAAGAACGTACGTAGCTTCTGGAATACTTATCTTTAATCCATGATTGGTGAACATCGCTCTTGGCGGTACATGTTTTACAGCATCAATAGTAACTGGTAATGGCGCCTTGCTAGGTAGTAGCAAATGACGTAGCTGAAGGCTAAGCTAACTATCGTCTCGGCAAATGAGAGCGTAATTTGTCAGTGAACCATCGCTGGCAAAGTCGGCTGTACAATTACTGGGCGAGTGCTAGGAAGTCTCTCTAGACCTGCCGTGTGGCGGCGCTCGGTCGGCAATCACTGACAGTGGCGACACGCGGGTCCGACGTATACTAATGGACCGCGGCCGATTTAAAGGCTACCACCTAGCAAGTGTGGTGTCTGGCGGTGACACCACATTATGAAACGAACCTGACTGGAATACCATCTGCACCGGAGTCTTGCTTGACTTTATTCAGTGTTTCAAATTGATTGACTACACTGACGATATCTACTTCTAAGTTACTCATGTTGGTAGTTGTCCTCGATTAGAATTCTGAAAAATTTACTTCCTCTTCTTTTGTGAACGAATTTCGGTTAAACGTGTTTAGCAACTCTGTTTTAGCGGCAATGTCATCAATAACATCACCATTGTTATCGCACAGCGAAGATATTGATTGCGTGATGCCGCTGGTATACTTCACATACGACCAGAATCTCTTTGAGTTGGCTGCCAGACTTCAAGAGAGAATTTGATTTTTGGAGGCTATTAAAAACATCTCGCGTTGAACTTCGTGCTAAATTTCAAGATCCAGTAAAACATCGCAAATCTTGAGGATTTTGCATTCTTTTAAATTTAGTATGCTTTTTTCGTTGTTTCTGCAAAAGTGTTCTGACCTGTTTCGCGTATAATGGGGGATCTGTACCATCTGATATTAATTTGATTGGTACGTTTCACTCGTTGCCATCGATACTACCTCTCTGAATTTAAGCCACATCTGGTCTACGCTTACGTAGTGAGATTGGAAGGAGTCTAGATTGTCTCTTAGATAGGTGTCAAGAAATTATTTATTTTAATGGTTATATCTTGCGTTTATTTTTGGTGAATTCGGTAACTGTGGTACTCACTGTAGCTATAATAATCTTGTGGTTTCTAACCCGTGTATCTGTCATGATGCTCACTGATTGGTCAAGATTATTTGTTGTTAAGAGGTCACGTTTGAACTTCCTTTTTTCTTCAATTTGGATTAGTACCTCCTCACTGAATATTTAATCAGCCCATTTTCTCTTCTGTTTTCTTTTGTAGCACCAAATTTCCAAAGCTTCTGTATCCTTCTTTCTGAACTCTTCATCGTTCGTGTTTCACTTCCGTACAAAGCTAGACTCCAGACGAATAGATTCAGAAAAGACTTCTAACATACACTCCTGGAAATGGGAAAAGAACACATTGACACCGGTGTGTCAGACCCACCATACTTGCTCCGGACACTGCGAGAGGGCTGTACATGCAATGATCACACGCACGGCACAGCGGACACACCAGAAACCGCGGTGTTGGCCGTCGAATGGCGCTAGCTGCGCAGCATTTGTGCACCGCCGCCGTCAGTGTCAGCCAGTTTGCCGTGGCATACGGAGCTCCATCGCAGTCTTTAACACTGGTAGCATGCCGCGACAGCGTGGACGTGAACCGTATGTGCAGTTGACGGACTCTGAGCGAGGGCGTATAGTGGGCATGCGGGAGGCCGGGTGGACGTACCGCCGAATTGCTCAACACGTGGGGCGTGAGGTCTCCACAGTACATCGATGTTGTCGCCAGTGGTCGGCGGAAGGTGCACGTGCCCGTCGACCTGGGACCGGACCGCAGCGACGCACGGATGCACGCCAAGACCGTAGGATCCTACGCAGTGCCGTAGGGGACCGCACCGCCACTTCCCAGCAAATTAGGGACACTGTTGCTCCTGGGGTATCGGCGAGGACCATTCGCAACCGTCTCCATGAAGCTGGGCTACGGTCCCGCAAACCGTTAGGCCGTCTTCCGCTCACGCCCCAACATCGTGCAGCCGGCCTCCAGTGGTGTCGCGACAGGCGTGAATGGAGGGACGAATGGAGACGTGTCGTCTTCAGCGATGAGAGTCGCTTCTGCCTTGGTGCCAATGATGGTCGTATGCGTGTTTGGCGCCGTGCAGGTGAGCGCCACAATCAGGACTGCGTACGACCGAGGCACACAGGGCCAACACCCGGCATCATGGTGTGGGGAGCGATCTCCTACACTGGCCGTACACCAATGGTGATCGTCGAGGAGACGCTGAATAGTGCACGGTACATCGAAACCGTCATCGAACCCATCGTTCTACCATTCCTAGACCGGCAAGGGAACTTGCTGTTCCAACAGGACAATGCACGTCCGCATGTATCCCGTGCCACCCAACGTGCTCTAGAAGGTGTAAGTCAACTACCCTGGCCAGCAAGATCTCCGGATCTGTCCCCCATTGAGCATGTTTGGGACTGGATGAAGCGTCGTCTCACGCGGTCTGCACGTCCAGCACGAACGCTGGTCCAACTGAGGCGCCAGGTGGAAATGGCATGGCAAGCCGTTCCACAGGACTACATCCAGCATCTCTACGATCGTCTCCATGAGAGAATAGCAGCCTGCATTGCTGCGAAAGGTGGATATACACTGTACTAGTGCCGACATTGTGCATGCTCTGTTGCCTGTGTCTATGTGCCTGTGGTTCTGTCAGTGTGATCATGTGATGTATCTGACCACAGGAATGTGTCAATAAAGTTTCCCCTTCCTGGGACAATGAATTCACGGTGTTCTTATTTCAATTTCCAGGAGTGTATAAACATGTATTCGTTGTTAACATATTTCTCTTTTTCACTAATTTTTCCTTGCTATTACCAGGCTGCGTTATCATTTTCTCTACTTAGGTTGTTAATTATTATTTAGCTGCTCAAATACCAAAACTCATCCGCTGCTTATAGTGTCTCAGTTCCTAAGCTAATTTCTTCAGCATCACCGCTTTTAACTGGACTACATCATGTTACCTTCGTTTTACATTTGTTGATGTTCATCTTATAACCTTTTCCGTTCAGAAGCTCTTCCAAAATCCTTTATCTTGTCTGACAGAACTACAGTGTAACTAAGTAAACCTCATAGTCCTTACACATTCAGTCACATTAAATCAAATAGAAACTCTCCTTGGTTTCCTTCACTGGTTGCTCAATGTACCGACTGAATAACATCGGGAACAGGCTACAAATCTGTCTCACTCCGTTCTCAGCAACTGCTTCCCTTTCATGTTCTTCGACACTTACAACCATAATCTTGTTTCTGTACACATTTTGAATACTCTTTGGTCCTTGTATTTCATAACAACTACCTTCAGGCTTTCATAGAGTGTGTTCCATTGTCAACAGACCCCCATAAATCTTAAAACTATTAACGTGTAATGTTTTCCTTTGACGAATCCTGCAAAATAAGTTGTAGATGCAGTATTTCTCTGGAACTCAAGATGATCTTCCCCGGGGCCGGCTTCGACCAGTTCTTTCATTCTTCTGTAAATAATGCGTTTCAGTGTTTAGCAACAACGACATATTAAACTGATAGATCGGTAACATTCATAGATGTCGGGCCTACCTATTTTTGGAATTCGAATCACCACGCTGCTCTGGAACTTTGAAGGTATTGCACCTGCGGTGAGCAGCTTCCCCTCCAGGTGAACGCTTTCGTCATGGCCGGCTGGGCCAAAGTTCGTAGTGATACTGAGATAATGTCATCTAGTCTTTGAGCCTTGTTTCGACTTAGGTATGTCGGTGTCCTCTCAAACTCTTCTTGTTCGTCATATCTTTCGCCTGATATTCATTTACGTCCACATCCGTTTTCTTCAAGTTTATTTTTTTTGTAGCCTTCTATGTATTTTAACCTTCTTTCAGTTTTTCCTTCTTTGCTTAATACTGGCTAGCCATGTGAGCTCTTAATATTCATACAGCTGCTTGCCTTTTCTCAAAACGTAACTGTCATTTTCCATCGGCAGAATATAGCTTTGCCACAACCATTCATGTTCCTTCAAGTTAGGATTTCTCCTATATCCATACTTGCTAGCCACTTTGCATTTTCTGGCAGTAGCAATCTGTATTATCTTTTGCTTGCTTCCCACTGTATTATTAAATTTTCTCGTTTCATCAGTTAAATTCGATATCTCATTAACCAAGGATTTTGTCTCTCTGCCTATGTCATCGTCTGCTCCTTTCACTATTTGATCTCTCAAAATCAGCCATTTTTCATCTGTTTTATTTCTTTGTCCTCTTAAAGTTATTTTGTGTTTAAAATTCAGTTTCTCAATTTCTTATTTAAAACTGTATAAGCAATCTGATCTCTATCAGCGTCTCTTGGTCTCTTTCACGTACGTGCCCTTCCCTCATGACTCTTAAATCAAATGACTGCAACGGTTCAACTACGCTCCGTGCAAAATTCCTCCAGAGGACAAAATAGTTCAAATGGCTCTGAGCGCTATGCGACTTAACATCTGAGGTCATCAGTCCCCTAGAACTTAAAACTATTTAAACCCAACTAACCTATGAACATTACACACATCCATGCCCGAGGCAGGATTCGAACCTACGACCGTAGCGGTCACACGGTTCCGGACTGAAGAGCCTAGAACCGCTCGGCCGGTTCCAGTCTGAAGCGCCTAGAACCGCTCGGCCACTGCACTCGGCTCCAGAGCACATCCCCTGTCATACCTTTTCCGCACTCTATATTCTCTTACCGTTTTCCTTCTCTTCTGTTTGCTACTGTCTGATTCCAGCGCTCAGTCTCAATTAAATTTTCATCTCCATTAACTCTTGGAACAATTCTGAACGTCGTTTTGTGTTCCGGAGAAATGTACACACAAGCGAGGCTGTACTGACGATGCGAGGTATCTTAGGACGTAGGTTGAAAAGAAGAAAACCTACGTTTATATAATTTGTTGGTTTAGAGAGGGCTTTTGACAATGTTGGCTCGAAAACAGTTTTCGAACTTCTGATTTTAGCAGGGACAAAAATACAGGAAGAGAAATATTATTTACAGTTTGTTCAGAAACCAGATGGCAGTTACGAGAGTCGTAGGAAAGGCTGTATGTAAGAAGGGATCCAGACAGATTTTTAGCGTATCCCGATGTCAGCCAGTCTGTACAATGGACAAACTGCAATGGAAAGCAAAGAAAACTTAGGAAAGAAATTATAGTTCGTGGAGGTGAAATAATAACGTGTCAATTATAATTATCCGGGCTGTTATGCCGTGGTCGGTTGATGAATTCTGTGGTGATTCCCGACTGCGGGAGACATCTTCAAGGGGGTCCGTAGCTTGATGGAAGGTCCAACACACACACTGGCTCGCTACTGACTGCCGCTAAATTCCGTGTTCGCGCGCCCCCGCGCCGCGGCGTGACGTCACGTGTTTTGAAATAATAACGTTGAGGTTTACCGATGAAACTGTAAGTCTGTCAAGAAGGCAAAGGGTTTGGGGGAGCCGTTGAACGGAATGGACAGTGTTTTGGAAGGAGGTGATAAAATGAACATAGAGGAAAACAGTGTTAATGGAATTCAGCGAAAATAATTCAGGCAATGTTGAGAGAATTAGGTTAGGAAATAAGACACTAGTTGCAGTATAAAAGTGTTGGTATTTGGGCAGCAAAAGAACTGGGGGTGGCCGAAGTAAAATGCAGACTGGCAACAGCAAGAAAAGTTTTTTGAGAAGAGAACTTAGTTTATATAATATAAATTTAAATTTAAAAAAACTTTTACTGCCGAGATCGCAGTTAATACATATCCTGTTTACTAGTTTCAGCAAAGCTATATCTTCAGATCATGGGGATGGCATTATGAGTCTCATATCATATGATCTGGAAATGTCTGTAAAACTTTGCCGAAATTAGTAATCAGGAAATGTATAATCGGTGATCTGGGCAATAAAACTTGCCGGCCGGAGTGGCCGAGCGGTTCTAGGCGCTACAGTCTGGAACCGCGCGACCGCTACGGTCGCAGGTTCGAATCCTGCCTCGGGCATGGATGTTTGTGATGTTCTTAGGTTACTTAGCTTTAAGTAGTTCTACGTTCTAGGGGACTCATGACGTCAGAAGGTAAGTCCCATACTGCTCAGAGCCATTTGAACCCAATATATCTTCCGTTCTGGAAGTTATTTACTATGATATAGAGGTGACAATGTCAGGTGATTACACTAAATTTAAATGTTTGGATGTCTTCCATGGACGTATTTGTCTGGAGTGCAGCCTTGTACAGAAGTAAACCGTGGGCACTAAACCGTTCATGCAAGAAGAATATAAGTTTAGAAATTGGGTGCTAAAATTGGTGGATAGGTCGAATAAAGACATTCCGAAATGAATTTTGGAATAAAGAAATTTATTCGAATAGAGACATACCAAAATGAATTGTCGAATATAGAAATTTATATTATAATGTGAGTATAAGAAGGTACTAGTTGATGTGATAAATCCTGACCCATCAAGGTATCGTCAGATTGGTCGTGAAGCACAGTGCGTGTGTTTTTGTGTGTATGTGTGTGTGTGTTTGTGTATGTGTGTGTTTGTTTGTGATTGTGTGTGTGTGAGTGTTTGTTTGTGTTTGTGTGTTTGTGTGTGTGTGTGTGTGTGTGTGTGTGTGTGTGTGTGTGTGTGTGTGTGTGTATGTGTGTGTGTGATTGGGATTGGTGTGGTGGTGGGACGGGGTGACAGCGGGATGTGGATGGGTTTATAATTGTAGAGCCAAAGGAAAGCTTGAATGCAGATAGCATGTAACTCAAAGGGATGTCGTAGGTTGCAATAATTATGCAGAGATGAACATACAGTGAGCGAGGTAGCACAGTGGTTAGACCACTGGACTCACATTCGGCAGGACGACGGTTCGAACCAGGATCCGGGCATCCTGATTTAGGTTTTCCGTGATTTCCCTAAATCGCTTCAGGCAAATGTCGGTATGGTTCCTTTGAAAGGGTGCTGCCGAATTCCTTCCTCATCCTTTCGTACTCCGATGGGGCTCATGGCCTCGGTGTTTGGTCCCCTCCCTCCAAATCAAGCGATACGGAGACTTACACATGAAAGGTTAATTTGGGAAGCTGCATTAAACGAGTCTTCGAACTGAAGACCACACCACCACCACCACCAACAACAACAAATAGCCACGTGTAATGAGGACAGACGTCACAAGAACACCCAGAGGTAACAATTAAGGCTGAGAGTCGAACATGTGGGCGAACCTATATGTTGACTTGCTCATTAAAGGCTTCGTATCTGTTAAAACTAAATAACCACCGTGTGTTTTGCTTGCTACTTTTCTGTTGCTCGAGGCGAGTGTTGTAGCGGTGGTTGCAGTATCGTGCGCTTTGTGAAAGTGTATTATTGCCATGACTTTGTGAGTTTCCTCTTGTCTAGGACACCTTTGTTTAAAGGCCAGCGTGGTAGAAAATGCCTTTGTAATGCTCTGTTTCCGTGAGCCAGTTTTAATGGACGGTGTTAGAAGGTTATATATCTAATGGGTTCTGTAACGTCGCACAGAACTCGTAGAGCAAGCGTGTTCTAACATTATGTTTATCTACGAAAGGTCTTTGCGTTATAGTGCCAAGCACAGATTATGACGAAATTCATGTCAAGCAAGATAGTTACAGGCCATCGCGTCTCCACAGTAAATTATCTTTATGAAATACTTCAGTCTGTACTTGCTTGCAGGCTACGCTTTGTCCTTCCCTGGATTGCTTTTATTAAAGTTTCTCGACGTACTATGCAAGGTGAGAAGCAGTGTTGTCTGAGTGCTGCCTTAAACCTGGATTCTGTCACCAGCGGGAGGAATTAGGCGAGCGTAATATTATTATAAAGTGGTTCTCGTTCTCGGTATGGCTTGTGATTTTCGAGTTTCGGCATCCGAAATTCCAGAAGTGTTTAAGAATACGTACAGAAGGTATGAGGCTGGTTTTACTGCACAGGGACGTCGTTTTTAGCACCAGCTTTAAACAGCGTCAACCTTGATGTCGGCACACTGAACCTAGGTACATTATCAGCTCAGGAAAGACGCGCCACCCGTCACTAGCACACAACCTGTACGAACTTCGGGCTTGTGCTTACATCGAATATGAATCGCCCTTTGTAGTCCTATTTAAGCATCAAGCATTTTTTTCGTTGCCAACCTTTAGCTGGGTTCCTGGCGAGAGGAACGAACGAAACTCGCGTATTTGAAATATTTCTGTAGAACTATCAGCTGTCATTGGCCAACTACCTTGCCGCAGTGGTAACAGCGGTTCCCGTCAGATCATCGAAATTAAGAGCTGTCGGGATGGGCTACCTCCTGGATGACTATACGGTCTCTCGAACGCTGTTTGCAAGTGGAGTGCATTCGCCTCTCGTGAGGCAAACTGGAGGAGCTATTTAGCTGTGAAGTAGCGGCTCGGGTCTCGTAAACTGGCATGCGGCCGGGAGAGCGGTGTGCTGACCACGTGCCCCTGGATGGAGACCCAGTGACGCCTGTGGGGTGAGGATGACGCGGCGGCCAGTCGGTACCGTTGGGCCTTTTCTAGCCTGTTCGGGCCGAGTTTAGTTTTATCAGCTGTCATTACTAGCAAGAAGTTAAATTTACATTTCACAGAGTCGGCTACGTAACGGATATACACTCCTGGAAATGGAAAAAAGAACACATTGACACCGGTGTGTCAGACCCACCATACTTGCTCCGGACACTGCGAGAGGGCTGTACAAGCAATGATCACACGCACGGCACAGCGGACACACCAGGAACCGCGGTGTTGGCCGTCGAATGGCGCTAGCTGCGCAGCATTTGTGCACCGCCGCCGTCAGTGTCAGCCAGTTTGCCGTGGCATACGGAGCTCCATCGCAGTCTTTAACACTGGTAGCATGCCGCGACAGCGTGGACGTGAACCGTATGTGCAGTTGACTGATTTTGAGCGAGGGCGTATAGTGGGCATGCGGGAGGCCGGGTGGAAGTACCGCCGAATTGCTCAACACGTGGGGCGTGAGGTCTCCACAGTACATCGATGTTGTCGCCAGTGGTCGGCGGAAGGTGCACGTGCCCGTCGACCTGGGACCGGACCGCAGCGACGCACGGATGCACGCCAAGACCGTAGGATCCTACGCAGTGCCGTAGGGGACCGCACCGCCACTTCCCAGCAAATTAGGCACACTGTTGCTCCTGGGGTATCGGCGAGGACCATTCGCAACCGTCTCCATGAAGCTGGGCTACGGTCCCGCACACCGTTAGGCCGTCTTCCGCTCACGCCCCAACATCGTACAGCCCGCCTCCAGTGGTGTCGCGACAGACGTGAATGGAGGGACGAATGGAGACGTGTCGTCTTCAGCGATGAGAGTCGCTTCTGCCTTGGTGCCAATGATGGTCGTATGCGTGTTTGGCGCCGTGCAGGTGAGCGCCACAATCAGGACTGCATACGACCGAGGCACACAGGGCCCACACCCGGCATCATAGTGTGGGGAGCGATCTCCTACACTGGCCGTACACCACTGGTGATCGTCGAGGGGACACTGAATAGTGCACGGTACATCCAAACCGTCATCGAACCCATCGTTCTACCATTCCTAGACCGGCAAGGGAACTTGCTGTTCCAACAGGACAATGCACGTCCGCATCTATCCCGTGCCACCCAACGTGCTCTAGAAGGTGTAAGTCAACTACCCTGGCCAGCAAGATCTCCGGATCTGTCCCCCATTGAGCATGTTTGGGACTGGATGAAGCGTCGTCTCACGCGGTCTGCACGTCCAGCACGAACGCTGGTCCAACTGAGGCGCCAGGTGGAAATGGCATGGCAAGCCGTTCCACAGGACTACATCCAGCATCTCTACGATCGTCTCCATGGGAGAATAGCAGCCTGCATTGCTGCGAAAGGTGGATATACACTGTACTAGTGCCGACATTGTGCATGCTCTGTTGCCTGTGTCTATGTGCCTGTGGTTCTGTCAGTGTGATCATGTGATGTATCTGACCCCAGGAATGTGTCAAAAAAGTTTCCCCTTCCTGGGACAATGAATTCACGGTGTTCTTATTTCAATTTCCAGGAGTGTACAAACGACTTTCAGCTTTTATGTATTTATTCCAATGCAACTCAGTTCCCTTGCAGCTATACTTATTTATTATATTTTGAAGTTTACGTCACGCATGTACGTCTCTTTTTGAGGTACCCGTCAGGCATGATTCATGCACAGATTCTCGGAAGTACTGCGACTGTGGTTCTATAAAGGGACAGGCCTATAATACGTCTGCCGTATAGTCTGATAATTCGTGTCAGGCACCCACTATTCCATCCACTGAAACGGAAATAAGGAGAAAAAGGTGCTAAAACACATTAGGATTTTAAGGTTCCTTACCTCAGTCGGTAAAAATGGAATTTACGACAGCAGCTGCTAGTGGGCATTAACATAGATTAGTGGTTCCCAACCTTTCTTAGACCATTACCCCGAGTGCAGTTTGATATTAGCTGGTACCTCCGCCCTCCTCCGTCCTCCCCCCCCCCCATTCCATCCGTTACGCACTCCCTCCACTCCCCCACGTTATTACCAGAACTAGCGCTTTACGAAAATATATCATGAAAAACTTTTCTTGGAACACCTTGATTTTTATAATGATGAAAAATGATGCTATTTAGCTTGTAAGTGTGTGTGTGTGTGTGTGTGTGTGTGTGTGTGTGTGTGTATTTGTTAGCATGAATGACGACGGAATTCGTGGTGCATCGTAAGTTCTTCCCACAACTCCTTCTCAGATGAGAAAGCTACCTGTTCACAGTGACGGCAGGCACTTGCTACAAGACACACTTCTCCTGCCTCAGTTGTTTCCACTGCGGCACTTGCTTGACCTGCACTCTACAACCTCATTTAAAATCAACCAAGTTAAAATGTGTGCACTATACGTTCGCAATCACTTGGTTACTGCACTCCTTCCTTCTGAAATGGCAGAAATTGGAAGACTTCAGGCTGTTAATGCTTTGTATCTTATCACAGCCACTAATAGTAAAGTAATAATAATGATGACGATAGTAATAATAATGCTGTGTACAGCACTATATTAGCCCTCATGCAGTTATTGCTGTGTCGTTCTCTCAAATAATTCATTTATCTGTTTCGAAGCAAGTAATGAAGTAATTTTTGGATTATTGCAGATATTGTCTACAACTTGGAGAAAACATTTTCTTGATACATTTATTATTTGGTAAGTACATATTCTCACTTTTATCATCATCGTTGTACGGGACAAAGCACACCATGTGTGTGTGTGTAGTGGGTGGAATTATGTGAGGAACCGGCAACTTCCACCGCATTGATGCTGCTGATCCCATGGTACACGAAACGGGTCAGAACACTGTTGATGTAACAAAGAAACAATCACGCCATATTTAAACGAATCCAAAAATCCAAGACTGGCGATCTTTACATAAGCTCGAAATTTAACACGGGCTTTAACGCGAAATGTTTATAACAGTTTCCACAACGAAACTTTGTCTGTAAATCCGCCAGAAAATCCAATGAGATTCTGGTCGTATGTGAAGTACGCTAGTGACAAGACACAATCAATGCCTTCTCTGTAAGACAGATATGGAAATACCGTCGACGACAGTGCTGCCAAAGCAGAGTTACTAAACACTGCCTTCTGAAATATCTTCGCCAACGTAGATGAAGTAAATATTCCAGAATTCCAAAGAAGACGAAGTAAATATTCGAGAATTCGAATCAAGAACAGCTGCCAACATTGGCAATTTAGAACTAGATATCCTCAGCGTAGTGAATCAACTTAAGCACTTAATAAAATCAAGTCTCCCGGTCCAGACTGTATATCATTTAGGTTCTTTTCAGAGTATGCTGATGCAATATCCCCATATTTAACAATCACATACAACCGCTTGCTCGACGAATGATCCGTACCCAAAGACTACAAACTTGGACAGGTCAGACCAATAATCAAGAAAGGCAGTAGGAGTAATCCACTAAATTACAGGCCAATATTATTAACGTGAATATGCAACAGGATTTTGGAAAATGTGTTGTGTTCGAACCTGATCAATTACCTTGAAGAGGACGATCTATTGCTACACAGTCAACACAGATTTAGAAAACACCGTTTTTGTTGAACACAACTAGCTCTTTACACACGAAGTGTTGAGTGCTACCGACGATGGATTGAAAATTTATTCCGCATTTAGAGATTTCTAAAAGGCTTTGGCACTGTGCCACACAAGCGACTTGCAGTGAAATTGCGTGCCTATGGATTATTGTCTCCGTTATGAGACTGGATTCGTGATTTCCGCTCATAGAGGTCACAGTTTGCAGTAATTGACGAAAAATCATCGAATAAAATAAATGTGATTTCTGGCTTTCCTCAGGGTAGTGTTATAGGCCCTCTGCTGTTCCTTATCAATATAAACAATTTAGGAAACAATCTAAGCAACCGTCGTAGGTTGCTTGCAGATGATTCTGTCATTTATCGTTTAGTAGAGTCATCACAAGGTCAACACGAATTTCAAAACGTTTTAGAAAAGATACCCGTATAGTGCGAAAATTGGCAATAGACCGTAAGTAATGAAAAGTGCGAGGTCATCCGCATGAGTGTTAAAAGGAATCGGTTAAGCTTCGGTTACACGATAAATCAGTCAAGTGTAAAAGATATAAATTGAAATAAATACGTAGGAATTACAACTACCAACAACTTAAATTAGAAAGAATACGTAGAAAATTTTGTAGGGAAGGCGAACCAAAAACCATGTTTTACTGGCAGAACACTCAGAAGACACAACAGATCTGCTAAAGAAATTGTTTACACTACGCTTGTCCGTGCTGTGCTGCTGCGTGGTGTTGGATCCTTACTAGATAAGATTAACAGAGTACATAGAGAAAGTTAAAAAAGAGCAGCACGTTTTGAATTATTGCGAAATAGGCGAGAGAGTGTTGCTGACATGATACAGGATCATCGGTGGACATGATTACAACAAAAGCGTTTCTTTGTTGCGGGGGAATCTTGTCACGAAATTTGAATCACCAACTTTCTCCTCCGAATACGGAAATATTTTGTTGACGCCAACCTGCACAGGAAGAAACTATCATCATAATAAAATAAGGGAAATACGAGCTCGCACTGAAAGATATAGGTGTTTGTTTGCTCAACACACTGTTCGAGATTGGAATAATACAGAAGTATTGTCAAGATATGCGATGAAACCCTTGCCGGGCTCTTAAGTGCAATTTGCAGAGTATCCATGTAGATGTATATGTAGATGAAATATCTACGTACTGAATTCAATTCGTACGATACGGTCAACAACGCGAGAGCTACTCGTCTTATCTGGTATTTTTTTATTTTTACCGACTTTTAGCGACAGAGAGTGTGGTGGGAAGACATTCGATTCACGAAACACGGCTAAGGTTTCCGAAAATTATAAAATGTTGAATGAACATAAAAAAATGGTTCAAATGGCTCCGAGCACTATTGGACTTAACATCTATGGTCATCAGTCCCCTAGAACGTAGAACTACTTAAACCTAACTAACCTATGGACAGCACACAACACCCAGCCATCACGAGGCAGAGAAAATCCCTGACCCCGCCGGGAATCGAAACCGGGAACCCGGGCGTGGGAAGGGAGAACGCTACCGCACGACCACGAGATGCGGGCTGAACATAAAAAAAGCTACAGCGATAAGGAAAATGACTTTCACTGGAATAAACACGAAGGCTTCACGATTGCTTCCATTGTCGGTCATATTGGACATCTGCAACGCTTCTCTTTCATCTCACAGTTCTCACTTCGAGAATATTTGCCATGTTACTTATTCAGTGAGAACATCCGAGCAAAAATTAAGTTCCTCTCATTATTTCAGTTGCTTCTCTCTACGTGTCTACCTGAGAAATGCGCACGGAAGCGAAATTAATCTGCCGGCCAGTACAAAGAGTTGGTCGGTACGGAGGATCAGCGCCCAGCTGTTTTCTTCCGTCCCTTTCAGCTGGCGGTCTGAACGATGACGTCTGCGGTGTACTTCATACATTCAGGGCATCACAATGGAGACGCGTAAGCTGTGTGCACACGGGAGCGGACAAAATGGCCGCTTGCCGAAAGCGGATTACAGGCAGTGCTAGCCCAGGCATAGAGGGGAACAAAGGGACAGTGCATTGATCACCGTCGGCGAGAACAGGACCACGTCGTGGATGAGAAGAGCGGACAACATTAGGCGACGCCGTCGGCTGGCTGGTACGTAATGCGCCACTGTAACTAATGCGCCACGTGCAGCAAAGTTTCTTTGTCTCGTGCACATTGTCCCAAAAAAGACTGTGCTGCCACACAGTACCACATGCTAAGTTTAGATGCAGCTTCCCTCTTGTCACGCAGAACACATCTGCTGGTGGATGAATTGCGAGTGCATGATATATGATGCCTTCCATCTCACGACAGCATTTGGGACGGAAAATAAGAGAGTCGAGCGGTCAAAATTAAAACCAAAATATCTACTAAATTCTAAGAAACTAGTTCAGTCCAATAGTTATTGCAAAGTAGTAAATTGTAAACACTCATTGTGGTACAAATAAAAACGAACAATATTTTTGTGCATTAAGTTAGAGAAGCAAGGCACGATTTCTTCTCAGATGGCAATATCTTCATCTCAGAGGACAACAGGCTCCAAATGTCTTAGCTATTTGTTGTACGAGTATATGTTCCTACCTCAGTCTTCGACTTGTATATTGTCCTCTACCATTCTTTCAATCTGTGATTCCAAATATTTCTTACCCTGACAGTTATATGTGGATCCTTGTCATCTCTTACAGATATATATATATAACTTTTTTTCCATACTCCGCAAGCCACCTGACGGTGTGTGGCGGAGGGTACCTTGAGTACCTCTATCGGTTCTCCCTTCTATTCCAGTCTCGAATTGTTCGTGGAAAGAAGGATTGTCGGTATGCCTCTGTTTGGGCTCTAATCTCTCTGATTTTATCCTCATGGTCTCTTCGCGAGATATACGTAGGTGGGAGCAATATACTGCTTGACTCTTCGGTGAAGGTATGTTCTCGAAACTTTGACAAAAGCCCGTACCGAGCTACTGAGCGTCTCTCCTGCAGAGTCTTCCACTGGAGTTTGTCTATCATCTCCGTACCGCTTTCGCGATTTCTAAATGATCCTGTAACGAAGCGCGCTGCTCTCCGTTGGATCTTCTCTATGTCTTCTAACAACCCTATCTGGTACGGATCCCACACTGCTGAGCAGTATTCAAGCAGTGGGCGAACAAGCGTACTGTAACCTACTTCCTTTGTTTTCGGACTGCATTTCCTTAGGATGAATCTCAGTCTGGCATCAGCTTTACCGATGGTCAACTTTATGTGATCATTCCATTTTAAATCACTCCTAATGCGTACTCCCAGATAATTTATGGTATTAACAGCTTCCAGTTGCTGACCTGCTATTTTGTAGCTAAATGATAAGAGATCTATCTTTCTGTGTATTCGCAGCACATTACACTTGTCTACATTGAGATTCAATTGCCATTCCCTGCACCATGCGTCAATTCGCTGCAGATCCTCCTGCATTTCAGTACAATTTTCCATTGTTACAACCTCTCGATACACCACAGCATCATCTGCACAAAGCCTCAGTGAACTTCCGATGTCATCCACCAGGTCATTTATGTATATTGTGAATAGCACACTCCCCTGCGGCACACCTGAAATCACTCTTACTTCGGAAGACTTCTCTCCATTGAGAATGACATGCTGCGTCCAGTTATCTAGGAACTCCTCAATCCAATCACACAATTGGTCTGATAGTCCATATGCTCTTACTTTGTTCATTAAACGACTGTGGGGAACTGTATCGAACGCCTTGCGGAAGTCAAGAAACACGGCATCTACCTGTGAACCCGTGTCTATGGCCCTCTGAGTCTCGTGGACGAATAGCGCTAGCTGGGTTTCACATGAGCGTCTTTTTCGAAACCCATACTGCTTCCTACAGAGAAGATTTCTAGTCTCCAGAAAAGTCATTATACTCGAACACAATACGTGTTCCAAAATTCTACAACTGATCAGCGTTAGAGATATAGGTGTATAGTTCTGCACACCTCTTCGACGTCCCTTCTTGAAAACGGGGATGACCTGTGCCCTTTTTGAATCCTTTGGAACGCTACGCTCTTCTAGAGACCTACGGTACACCGCTGCAAGAAGGGAGGCAAGTTCCTTTGCGTACTCTGTGTAAAATTGAACTGGTATCCCATTAGGTCCAGAGGCCTTTCCTCTTTTGAGCGTTTTTAATTGTTTCTCTATCCCTCTGTCGTCTGTTTCGATATCTACCATTTTGTCATCTGTGCGACAATCTAGAGAAGGAACTACAGTGCAATCTTCCTCTGTGAAACAGTTTTGGAAAAAGGCATTTAGTATTTCGGCCTTTAGTCTGTCATCCTCTGTTTCAGTACCATTTTGGTCACAGAGTGTCTGGACATTTTGTTTTGCTCCACCTACCGCTTTGACATAAGACCAAAATTTCTTAGGATTTTCTGCCAAGTCAGTACATAGAACTTTACTTTCGAATTCATTGAACGCCTCTCGCATAGTCCTCCTCACACTACATTTCGCTTCGCGTAATTTTTGTTTGTCTGCAAGGCTTTGGCTATGTTTATGTTTGCTGTGAAGTTCCCTTTGCTTCCGCAGCAGTTTTATAACTCGGTTGTTGTACCACGGTGGCTCTTTTCCATCTCTTACGATCTTGCTTTGCACATACTCATCTAACGCATTATGTACGACGGTTTTGAACTTTGTCCACTGATCCTCAACACTATCTGTACTTGATACAAAACTTTTGTGTTGAGCCAACAGGTACTCTGAAATTTGCTTTTTGTCACTTTTTCTAAACAGAAAAATCTTCCTACCCTTTTTAATATTCCTATTTACGGCTGAAATCATCGATGCCGTAACCGCTTTATGATCGCTGATTCCCTGTTCTGCGTTAACTTTTTCAAATAGTTCGGGTCTGTTTGTCACCAGAAGGTCTAATATGTTATCGCCACGAGGCGGTTCACTGTTTAACTGCTCAAGGTAGTTTTCAGATAAAGCACTTAAAAAAATTTCACTGGATTCTTTGTCCCTGCCACCCGTTATGAACGTTTGAGTCTCCCAGTCTATATCCGGCAAATTAAAATCTCCACCCAGAACTATAACATGGTGGGGAAATCTACTCGAAATATTTTCCAAATTATCCTTCAGGTGCTCAGCCACAACAGCTGCTGAGCCAGGGGGCCTATCGAGACATCTAATTACCATGTCTGAGCCTGCTTTAACCGTGACTTTCACCCAAATCATTTCACATTTCGGATCTCCGTCAATTTCCTTCGTTGCTATTGCACTTCTTATCGCTATAAACACGCCTCCCCCTTCACTGTCCAGCCTGTCTCTGCGGTATACATTCCAATCTGAGTTTAGGCTTTCTTTACTGTTTACGTCTGGTTTCAGCCAACTTTCTGTCCCTAGTACTATATGGGCGTTGTGACCGTTTATTAATGAGAGCAGTTCTGGGACCTTTCTATAGACGTTCCTGTAGTTTACTATTAGCACATTAATATTGTTATTCCCTGTTGTATTTTACCTACTCCTACCTTGCCGCGTCTCAGGAGGCGCCTTGTCGGGCCTAGGGAGGGGATTCTCTAACCTAAAAAAACCCTATGTGCACTCCACACGTACTCCGCTACCCTTTAGCCGCTTCCGGCGTGTAGTGCACGCCTGACCTATTCAGGGGGACCCTACATTTCTCCACCCGATAGTGGAGGTCGAGAAATTTGCACCCCAGATCTCCGCAGAATCGTCTGAACCTCTGGTTTAAGCCTTCCACTCGGCTCCAAACCAGAGGACCGCTATCGGTTCTGGGAACGGTACTACAAATAGTTAGCTCTGATTCCACCCCGCGAGCGAGGCTTTCCGCCTTCACCAATTCCGCCAACCGCCTGTACGAACTGAGGATGACCTCTGAACCCAGACGGCAGGAGTCATTGGTGCCGACATGAGCAACAATTTGCAGTCGGGTGCACCCAGTGCTCTCTATCGCCGCCGGTAGGGCCTCCTCCACATCTCGGATGAGATCCCCCCGGCAAGCAGAGTGAACACTGGCCTTCTTTCCCGACCTTCCCGCTATTTCCCCAAAGGGGCTCAATCACCCGCCTAACGTTGGAGCTCCCAATAACTAATAAACCCCTCCCCCCGTGTGCCTGCTCGGACCTTGCTGAAGGAGCAGCCACATGTCCACTCACAGGCAGAGCGGGCGATGCCACACGACAAGCCTCTACATTGACCGTCCGCGTCGTGCGCCGCGAACGCCGCTGAACCCGCCACCCCCCTTGGGGAGAGAGTGGCCCAACCGCGCTCGGTACCCGCGAAAATGTCTCGACAGCAGGGACAGTGGGTGGAGCATAACACCTGGGGTGTACCTTGCGACGCGCCAGACTCCCCACTGCCGCTACACTCCGAGGCAGCAGCCTGAAGACGGCTGACCGCGGCCATCAACACGCTCGCAAATATTTGATATTTACAGCCAAAAGGGGGCGTATTGTGGCTACAAAAACTAGTACCGCAGATAACTAAAGTTCTTCATTGAGGACAAACTCGTGATGAAACATGTCGGGACATCACAGACAAATTTCACCAGAACGTTTTGGGTTCCAAACAACTTCTTACACTATTTTTGTCTCTTTGTATGACCGAACTGGTCTGTCCATGCATGGACGGCGGTCCACCCACCGTCGCAGCCTTCTTCCAGTAGTGCCAGTCCCCAAGGTAGATTGGGGAGCGTCTGTGAAGCATGTGAGGTAGTAACTGAGGTACTGGCGGAAGTAAAGCTATGAGGAAGGGTGGTGAATAGTACTTGAATAGCTGAATCGACTTAATGCTTGCCCGCGTAGGGCGAAACTCCCAGGTTCGAGTCTCGGTCTGACAGAGTTTTAATCTTCCAAGAATTTCCTAATCGGCACGTACTCCACCGCGGAGTTGATATTTCATTGTAATTCATTGTAATTATCACCGCAGCCACTTTATTTACACGATATACTGATGGAGCACGGATCAATAGTTACAAATATTTTTTGAGTAGACGCTAATTACTAACCTTAGTAGTCAGTATTTGCCACATCTTGTTTATGTGTTAGTTAGGCTTATCTTCTTGGATGAGGTTGAGAGTCCCTTTCTTACGTATTGTCGAAAGATTTACATTAAGTGATGAAATTAATATTTAGTGGTAATGTGAGTACTGTATGATTTGTGACTCGTCGTTGTCACACGCTACAGAAAAGTACGACACCTCGAGTGTCTGCGTAGAGAGTGAAAGTAATGGTTGTACACTCCTGGAAATTGAAATAAGAACATCGTGAATTCATTGTCCCAGGAAGGGGAAACTTTATTGACACATTCCTGGGGTCAGATACGTCACATGATCACACTGACAGAACCACAGGCACATAGACACAGGAAACAGAGCATGCACAATGTCGGCACTAGTACAGTGTATATCCACCTTTCGCAGCAATGCAGGCTGCTATTCTCCCATGGAGACGATAGTAGAGATGCTGGATGTAGTCCTGTGGAACGGCTTGCCATGCCATTTCCACCTGGCGCCTCAGTTGGACCAGCGTTCGTGCTGGACGTGCAGACCGCGTGAGACGACGCTTCATCCAGTCCCAAACATGCTCAATGGGGGACAGATCCGGAGATCTTGCTGGCCAGGGTAGTTGACTTACACCTTCTAGAGCACGTTGGGTGGCACGGGATACATGCGGACGTGCATTGTCCTGTTGGAACAGCAAGTTCCTTTGCCGGTCTAGGAATGGTAGAACGATGGGTTCGATGACGGTTTGGATGTACCGTGCACTATTCAGTGTCCCCTCGACGAACACCAGTGGTGTACGGCCAGTGTAGGAGTCGCTCCCCACACCGTGATGCCGGGTGTTGGCCCTGTGTGCCTCGGTCGTATGCAGTCCTGATTGTGGCACTCACCTGCACGGCGCCAAACACGCATACGACCATCATTGGCACCAAACCAGAAGCGACTCTCATCGCTGAAGACGACACGTCTCCATTCGTCCCTCCATTCACGCCTGTCGCGACACCACTGGAGGCGGACTGCACGATGTTGGGGCGTGAGCGGAAGACAACCTAACGGTGTGCGGGACCGTAGCCCAGCTTCATGGAGACGGTTGCGATTGGTCCTCGCCGATACCCCAGGAGCAACAGTGTCCCTAATTTGCTGGGAAGTGGCGGTGCGGTCGCCTAAGGCACTGCGTAGGATCCTACGGTCTTGGCGTGCATCCGTGCGTCGCTGCGGTCCGGTCCCAGATCGACGGGCACGTGCACCTTCCGCCGACCACTGGCGACAACATCGATGTACTGTGGAGACCTCACGCCCCACGTGTTGAGCAATTCGGCGGTACGTCCACCCGGCCTCCCGCATGCCCACTATACGCCCTCGCTCAAAGTCCGTCACCTGCACATACGGTTCACGTCCACGCTGTCGCGGCATGCTACCAGTGTTAAAGACTGCGATGGAGCTCCGTAAGCCACGGCAAACTGGCTGACACTGACGGCGGCGGTGCACAAATGCTGCGCAGCTAGCGCCATTCGACGGCCAACACCGCGGTTCCTGGTGTGTCCGCTGTGCCGTGCGTGTGATCATTGCTTGTACAGCCCTCTCGCAGTGTCCGGAGCAAGTATGGTGGGTCTGACACACCGGTGTCAATGTGTTCTTTTTTCCATTTCCAGGAGTGTATTAAGGCAGAGGCCCAGAGAGTTTTTAGGGGCTACAAATTTACAACCCAATGTGCTATCTAGTCTCGGAGGACTTGGCTGATCGGATACAGATTGTGTGTGCCGTTTGTCAATAACCTGTGTTTTGTTACGGTGGAATCATTATGTTGTTGAATCTGGCACAATAGCACAGCAAAGGACGAAGTCAGATCATCAAAAAATTGTCGTGACAATAGTAGGAAGACAGTTTTGTGACAGCTTATAACTTGGGTACTCAAAAAAAGAAAAAGAATCAGAGTAAGAATAACTGGTTCACAACTCGTTAACACCGAAGAACACAAGTAGCTACATTTGAAACCAAGCGGTAGTGCTATATACTCACTGCCTTTATCTCAAGCACTCAGCTGCTTCATTTTGGATGTGAGCCTTTCGACGTTAGACATGACACCCTCGGCATTTCGCGAAGTGACCGACTGTACTGACGCACTTGCGTTTCCAAGACGACACTCAGCCACAAACAGCATGCATTCATACGTTGTTGGCAGATTAGTATCACAAGGTCATACACCTTGTAACACAAGTAAGTACACCAGGTACAGAGACAATTATTAAACCATATGAATCGTAAAATTTATGGACGACTTGCGTCAGGACGTTGAAACTGCACTTTGACCGTTGGGCATGACGGGAATTAGTATGCACATTGTTGTTTGGTTTATCGACGAAGCCCACTTTCGTTTGGATGGGTTCATCAGTAAGCAAAATTGGCGCTTTTGGGTACTGAGAATCCGCATTTCGCGATCGCGAAGTCTCTTCACCCTCAACAGGTGACGGGTGCAATGTCCAGTCACGGAGTAACCTGTGCTATATTCTTTAATGGTACAGTGACTAGCGAACGGTATGTGATGGTTTTGGAAGATTATTTCACCCCATTACTCAAAGTGACCCTGATGTCGACAAGATGTAGTTCATGCAAGATGGAGCTAGACCCCATCAAAGCAGGAGAGTGTTTGATGTTCCGGAGGAGCACTTTGGGGACGGCGTTCTGGTTCTGGGGTACCCACAGGCCACTGACATGGGCCTCCATTGGCCGTCATATTCTCCAAATCTGAACAGATGCGAGTCCTTTTTGTGTGTGTGTGTACGGGTGGGGGGGGGGGGTATATTAAACGCAAGGTGCATAGCAATAACCCCAAAACCACTGCTGAGCTGAAATCAGCCTTTCAAGAGGTCATCGACAGCATCGGTTTTCCGACACTTCAGCGGGTCATGCAGAACTTCCCTATTCCTCTGCGCCAGTTAAGATGCGTGGCCATTTCAAATCCCTCTACAAACACTACGAACAAAGTAGAAACGTAAACCTCTTCCTTAAGACCGTTACACTTTGTATATTATGATTGCTGTTACATTACTTACAGCTGTGTCAGTGATATGTGTGTCGTAATTGAAATCTATTTAGTGCTACGTGTGAACACACACAAACACGTCAAAAATCTGCATATGTAGTCTTACACAGCAAATACTGCGTGTATGAACATATTTTAGAACACGTCGTATAACTAAATTGCTGTTAACAAGCGGCTTCTGAGTCCGTAAAAATTGTACGCAGAAACCGGCAACGTTCAAACAATATGTTTAGGCAGTGTCGCTTTGCAGAGAGACGATTTATACCAGCAAGGAGGCCATTGTATTTCGTGCTTTATGTCCCTGTAATTTACTTTTAATGAAAAAGCATTACCTAGTGGAAGTTAAAATTGCTTACAATAACTTTAATAATATGATTAACGAGATTCATTATCGCAGCATGAAGTACATCGAGGTTTCGTTGCGATTATGCCAGTGGTAGAAACTTTCTCTCACGTTAGTTGATTGCATGACACTAAAATATTTACGGTAATGTCATCACTGTAATTAACTACTAGGGTTGTTATTACATTAAGCAATGTGGTTTAGTGACATTCTCATATTTCATTGTGGTGTGTCTCGTGTGAGGAATTTGACAACCAATGGTGGGTATTTAAATGGTAGACTCATTCTGAAAATTAATTGTCCATAATCAAATTTAGGTTTCATTAGAAATCTCAAAAAATTGATATAGTATTAATTTACTAATTTCTTTACATTTTCTCTGGTTTGGTGCGAAAATTGTCAGGTACATGTCTGTGAAGTGGAAGTTCCAAGGTTGGACTTAGCGTGAGCTGTTTCACACGGGAGTCCTTTTGAAAATGTTTCTCTTAGTCTAGTTTCGGAGGTGATACTACAAATTGTTCGAACTGAAAATGTGAAATCCGTGAAATGCAAGATGTTGTAAGGAAAATGTGATCAATGGAATATGTGTACAATTCAAACTGAATTTCAACTGTGATATGAGAATCTTTTCTGGTTTCGCTAGCTTCTCTAGTATTCCTTAGGCAAAGAAGAAAAGATTTCAGTTTGACCTACAAAACTGCGACTAAATCAAATAAATATGGTATTTTAAAACAGTTGCACTTGCAAAACTTTTCATTTTAAAGAAGTTAGTCCGCAAATACAGGGTTAATTAATATGTGATAACGGGTGGAAAGTAGTGGAAAGCTGGATGACAAATGGCGGTGTTGGCAAGAACCAGCCAATCACTGAAAATATCTAACTAAACATACATACATATTGATGTTTTCCTCTCGTTACTTTATTGGATTTTGATAGGGTGTTTGTTGGAAAACGTAAGATTCAAGGTACTTACAAGGGGATGGTGATAAGTCGTTGGCTTTATAATGAAAAAAATTGTGTTATGTGTTTGAATAAATTATTTACCCAATGTATTCCCCCTTGAGCACAATACACTTAAGGCACTTGGTTCTAGCTTCTTTAACTGATCTAAAACACAAAAAAGTCATTTAGACTGTACTAAAAATCAATCACCTGCAACCTTTCGTGGCTTGCTCGGTGTTCAGAAAACGTCCTCGCTTGAGATGTTTTCTGTGGTTTGAGATAATTTAATAGCCTGAGGGTGCCACGTCACATGAATAAAGTGCTTGTCTGATGATCCGACAGGGAAGCTCTACCTAATTTTTCCTGCGTGATGGCCGTCCTATGAGGAGGGCCTTTGTCTTGCAGAAGCAAGATTCCTTTCCTCAGCTTTCCTAGACGTATGGAGACCAGTTGTTGCTCCACTTTGTCTAGAAGTTCAACATAGTACTTTGCCGTGATGGTTTCATCATATCCAAAGAAGTCAATGAGTAGGAGTCCATCTTTATCCCAAAAGACGAATGCGACCAAATTGTTTGCCTATCTTTGTTTTCTAAACTTCATTCAGCTTGGAGATTCACTGTGTCTCCATTCTTAAGACTGTTTCTTGGGCCCTGGGTTATGACTATATACCCACGTTTCATCCATGGTGACGAGATGGTCCAAACATACCACAGTATCCCGGAGAAATTGGACGAAAATTGTCTGTGTAGCAACTACTCGGTCACGCTTTTGGTCTGCAGTGAAACATTTGGGAATCCATTTGCCTGAGAGATTCTTCATCTCTAAAATCTCATGAATAATGTAGCCCACATGCTCTCGGAATATGTCCAGGTTTTCTACTGTCTTTTTAGCGGTTATCGTCCAGCCATCCAGGATCATGGACTCAACAGCATCAACAGCTTCCGGGACTGGGACTTGAGTTGGGTCTTCCAGGATGCACTTCATTTCCAGTGCTGGAATGCTCTGCTTTAAATGCAGAAACAAAATTCACGATAGTGGAGTAGGAATGGTAGATACCACCCAATGTACCAGAATATCGTCATAAATTTGACTGCGTTCACTTCAAGTAAAAATGGATCCTTAATCACTGCACAAATCTCTTTCACTCTGAATTCTCTGTTACCTTGCGCCATGTTCACATCAAACCTACGGGGGAAAATGAAAATCGATGTTGCTGCTACGCAATTACGATTACATTAAGAAGGTTTAATGTCAAAACATCAGAATTAACACACATCAGTTTTAACTAGGAAAAGGCATGGAATTATAAGCACCCCGTCCTATAACTAGGGTGTAGATCGAGCCTCGGTTATAGACAGAAGGAAAAAAGCCAATAAATAATGTGATGAGATGGGGTAGCCTTGATGTGGCTAGAAAAGGAATATTTCTGATAAGAAGGGTAAATAATAAATTGTTTCTAGAATCTAGGACTTGTGTTTAAAGAATATGTAGTGCATATCTATGTAGAGTCGGAAAGGTTTGTTACTATAGAGATGCAAGATGGTAATCTGAAAATCCAGAAATGCATTCATGTGGGAGGGAAGGTGAACACTATGATAAGCTGAAATGAGAATAACAAAGGCCAACGATGGAAAAACATTTTTGCTGAAAATACCTTATTATTGTGTTTTCAGGGTGGTAAATCCAAATATGATACTTAAAAAAACTATCACCCACCACTTCTTCACATTTTGCAGTTAAATTTGTTATATTAAAATACTTTTTAAAGACTTTAACAGCTTTTACATAGTTAAAATAATTGAAAAAGAAGGTATAATGAATGTAGATGACGTTGGTAGCACTGCTGAAAATCATTTGCTGGAAAAAAAGGGTCAATTCTATTTTTGTGTTAACAGATGGTGTTTTGCTTACTGTCAATCTAACCTCACTTTCCTGTTTCCTGTACATGTGCTCAGTACAATGTCTAATCGTGGTTGTAAAACCTCTGCTGACAGTTTTTGTTATATTTATGGTAAATTTGTGATTAAAAAACACCAAATAAACATTACAGACTTTGTGAAAAAGGTTTATCTATCACACTTTGGATCTAAACGTGGTGATCAAGATAAATCTTGGGAGCCACATAAGGTATGTTACGTGTGTGTTGAAGATATGAGAAAATGGTCCAAAAAGAAGAGAAAAGCCTTGATATTTGCTGTTACTATCAACACTGGTGCAGAAAGAACTGACCTGTGAAGGAGTCTTTAAAATCTGGTGAGAAGAACATTCTATGCAAAAACCTTGTAGATCCGAAAAACGTATTCCTAACATCTCTACATATAAATTTAGGCCTAATGAAGAAGTTTGTAAAGGCCTTGCTTAAAGATGGACCATGTTTTAAGTATCTCTGCCAAAAGTGCCACACCTTTCAGAAGCTAAACAAAAAGAAGACGTCTTTTGAGGACCGAACATTAGAAAATTAATGTTTGATGTTAACTCTGAATCCACAATGATATTAAAACCAAGCAAGTTGTTAAAAAGTTCTTAGGACATGAAAAACACCCAGAATATGTTTCTATTGTAGGTACAATGTTCAAGAAGTTAAAAACTTTAGGATGTTGAAAGAACCAGAAAGACCACTTCTTCAACAGTCACCTTGATTGCTTCCCAGACAATATGGGAGATGTTAGTGAGGAGCGAGGAGAGTGTTTTCATCAGGACATTAAAGTGATAGAAAAACGACACCAAGGCCGCTGAAACACCAACATGATGGGGGACTACTGTTGGTCACTTCACCGAGAGATTCAGCAAGCGAATCATAGTAGAAAAAGCTACACAAAAGCTTCAAAGAAAAAAGAGAAAGGAAATACAAACCTATTCCAGCTGACATGTGAAACCTCTAGTAACACATATCATTGTTTTAAGTAGCTTACTGTAAATACAATCCATGCTTGTGTCGTAACAAAGCGTTTCATTAATTTCCCCGTTTACCGTATAGCATAGGATTTTATACTATATAATAAAAAGCATATTGCTCGAAAACTATGGGTGATAGGTAGATAGTGAGAAACGTGGGTGGTCGTGATCCATACGTTCAGTTCACTGCTTCATGGACTGTAGGTGAGTTTTCGAATTTAATTTGTCATTAAGAGATAGTCCAAAAAGAATTAGTGAATAGCTTTAACTGGTAGTAAACTGTTACCCATAAGTCATAGGGGTAACACTGTTTGCGTAGAAATTATTGCATATGTTTTCCAAGCCCTTAACATTAGGAGTCAGGGGTTCTATTGAGAGGTAAATAGGCTAATATTGATTTGGACAGACCAAAGGATTTGCTGAAGGGAAGATCAAAGGTCCTGGGAAACGCTGCCGTCGATGTCCTGTGCTAAGTTGACGAAAGTAGGTACTTTATGCATGTCGACTGTATATGAAAGTCACAAATGGAGAAGGGACTGACGTTTGAAGCAGGTATGTAATGGGATGATAGATAAGGAACTGTTCATTGTCAACAGTGCTGAAGGAGGTGAAATTTGATAGAAATGAGGCAAAAGGGGCCTCGGTCATGTACGGCCACAAAACCATAACTGATGTAGACTATCACCTATTTCATAGTCATTAGACAGAAGAGAAATAGATTGCTCTTCAAAACTATTTTCTGTTCAAACACTTGCGAGAAACAGTTGTCGAGAATTAATGATGCAGGCTGGAGGTTATCTGCAGCATGAGCTGTAAATTGTAACCTTCTTTATAAAATTTAGCGTTCTTTATAAACTTTGTGCGTTTGTTCGCCAATGAATATGAAATGCGTAACGTTTGTGTTATGCAAATTTACTGTGTGATGTGTTGTTGAGCAAATGGTGTGCTTAATCACTTAATTGTAATCCAAAAAAGTAAATAACTTAATCTGGCAAAGCAATACACAATGCCCACAATGAAATCAATCCCTCTGAATCTTACCCAGTCTTGTGAGCACCGAGCTACATGGCCCTGTGCAGTAAACTGACAAAATTCCACGTGAAAATAAACAATGAAATAAATTTTCCTTAGCTGTATTGTCGCAACAGATTTCATCTTGGTATTCCGTTCTCCCCACAGTAGGCATATAAAATATAGGAAGAGCGAAGTGCAATTCGGGCTCTAACATACCTTCATACAGATAATATCAGAAGATTGGCTGATAAATGAATAACCTTGCAAATGTTCAGAGAAGCGCTGTACAGTGCTGCCCATATTGAAACTGTTACAAACGTTGATACTTTTCTGATTCTGGCACATTAATTCTGATTGTGATTGAAAAATGGTTTCTCTTAGAAAAAATCATTGGATTTAAAGAAACACGACATTGAACAGGATGGGATACTGCTAAGGAGATATGCTAAGACCGAATTCTTCGGTTTGAAAATTGTATTCAAAATAGAGTTTCACCTTCACAAAATCTAATACGAAACATTTTACATTAACTTCAAAATCAGTGAACATCTCAAATATTCTACAATCCTCATTTGCACGTGGAATGTTATATGTGAAAAAGCCTGACATAGTTTTAGAAAATAGATTCCAAAATTTAACTTCTCTATATCACGATTACGCAACACACAAAATATTACAAACTGGATATACCTACTCAACCTACATATTAAATCTGACGAGAAATTCTTGGTTCCTACACTCAACGATTAGTATTGAAAAATTTAGCCAAATCTAGATATGGCGTTGCTGCATACTTAAAAATAAATATACAAAATTTCATTAGCTTACAAATTTGTTCCAGCTCCTTTCCCTTTGAGTTACTGTATAAATTCATTACTCTTCTGTAATTGGAATGGGCAATGGTCGATATTTGTTAAGGATCAGTATCACTCCAATTCTTGATAATGTTATAGCCTCATAAATTAATAATATACACTTCAGACTTTTACAGAAAGAGCTACGACCTAACATTTACTGGCTCTGTGTGAGCATAAACAGTATCATTCATCACTTCATTTTGTAAAAGCTGTATTATGTTGGGTCAACAGACCAACAACTAAATTCTCACAGCTAGCCACTACCTTTAAGTCCTATATCCTACCTATGACAGAGTGCAATAGCAAATACTACTGCACACCAGCACTGCTACTTACAATCGATTCTGGCACTCAAGCAACATCTTTGGTTTACTGGCGTGAAAAATATAATCTCTTCTACATATGACAACGGTTTCAGGTCATTTTTCATTAATTATGTTACAAAATCGGACTCCACGTTCAAGTGGATCCCTCACAATGTGAATACAACCCATGTTTTCAGTTAGCTTGATTTCCCAATTTTACTAGTATCCCCTTAGATACGTTAATCAGCCCAGTACATACCTATAACGCAATACACTATTAACACTCATGGAAGGTGTGATGTATTGATTTCAAATGGTGTTAATACGAGCCCCAAAAGTAATGTGGCATTCCACATCCATAATTACTGTGGATAAACGTAGATTGGGGTTGTTGGTCGTCCAGGGGTGTGGTTCATATGTTTAAAATGAAAATTGAGACTGGATGTAACAAACAAAAACTATGCAGAATGTTTGATTCTTTGGCTTTCATCCATAAATGACAACACAAGTGAGATGCAGTGAGCTACATCGCGGCACCAGTGCCAGCGCATTCACAACAGGTAGAATACGGAACCGTCTTCTAAATGTCAATACAGGGTGTTACAAAAAGGTACGGCCAAACTTTCAGGCGACATTCCTCACACACAAATAAAGAAAAGATGTGATGTGGACATGTGTCCGGAAAAGCTTAATTTCCATGTTAGAGCTCATTTTAGTTTGTTCTTCCACCTACGTTCGATGGAGCACGTTATCATGATTTCATACGGCTGTGCTGCTAGAACATGTGCCTTTACAAGTACGACACAGCATGTGGTTCATGCACGATGGAGCTCCTGCACATTTCAGTCGAAGTGTTCGTACGCTTCTCAACAACAGATTCGGTGACCGATGGATTGGTAGAGGCGGACCAATTCCATGGCCTCCACGCTCTCCTGACCTCAACCCTCTTGACTTTAATTTATGGGGGCATTTGAAAGCTCTTGTCTACGCAACCCCGGTACCAAACGTAGAGACTCTTCGTGCTCGTATTGTGGACGGCTGTGATACAATACGCCATTCTCCAGGGCTGCATCAGCGCATCAGGGATTCCGTGCGACGGAGGGTGGATGCATGTATCCTCGGTAACGGAGGACATTTTGAACGTTTCCTGTAACAAAGTGTTTGACGTCACGCTGGTACTTTCTGTTGCTGTGTGTTTCCATTCCATGATTAATGTGATTTGAAGAGAAGTAACGAAATGAGCTCTAACATGGGAAGTAAGCGTTTCCGGACAGATTCCACATAACATGTCCGCCCCGGTAGCTGAGTGGTCAGCGTGACAGACTGTCAATCCTAAGGGCCCGGGTTCGATTTCTCCGCTCAGGGACTGGGTGTTGTGTTGTTCTAATCATCTTCATTTCATCCCCATCGACGCGCAGGTCGCCGAAGTGGCGTCAAATTGAAAGACCTGCACCAGGCGAACGGTCTACCCGACGGGAGGCCCTAGCCACACGACATTTCCATTTTTCCACATAACATATTTTCTTTCTTTGTGTGTGAAGAGAGTGTCCTGAAAGTTTGGCAGTACCTTTTTGTAACACCCTGTATACGGTGCTGTCAAAGTGTCCACTTGGTACAACTTCTAAATAGTGTCAAGGCTCTGATCACAAGCACCGTCCTTCAGCTGATGCTGCTTCTTTTATTCTGGTCCCTTTTTTTGACCATGTCTGACGTGAAAGCGTAAAGTGTAAACGGAACAATGGTCGTTGTTAGCTGCGCACTGAATGAATACCAGTAGTGGAACGGAGAGAGTCCAGAAGCACTAGCTGCGGAAGTATAACAGCAGGACAGGTACTTCATACAGCTCGGTATGCCAGTGGCGCGGGGAGGCGCAGCATACGTGGTTCGCCGATATCGCCTCCTGAGATCGCAGGTCGCCACTTCAGCCGGATGTGGCCTCTCTTCGTCGCTCTCTACCTGCTGTAAGTGGGGATACTAAAGTTCCCATGACATCAAAGAAGCCATACGTCAGAATAAGACGTGTCCACAGAATTCAGTTAAGTTTCATATAATTTTAAATTGTTGGCCAGTTATAAGCATGGCTTAGAGTAGTACTGTCGATATTTTTAAACGTATCGGGAGCCCTATGTAACGATGTTAGAGAGTATCATTGGCGGCCGTCGATTTATCGGACAAAACATTCAATACATTAAAATACCGACGGTAAAAATACCGACGCACCGACCTATAACAATATCGGCTGCATATTGGGAATATACCGCCGGTTTTTGAGCTGTATATTTAAGTATTGATTTATTCATAACATGTAAGCTTTCACGGCCGGCGTCTTCATTAATTAAAACTTGCGGGCTGAATTGCCGTGGTCCATATATAAAACTTCTTCTCCTTCCTGACGTTTCGTTGCCTACTGCGGGTAACATCTTCTGAGGTGAGTCGGCGAATGGCTGCAAGGCGCTGGAGGTCTCACTTATATAGAGGGCTTAGTTGGCGCCACCACTCGTCACGTGCTTTCGACTTTAAAACTATCTCTGGCTAGTGCCATCTCTCTCGATTACAGGTAATCGATTGTCACTTCGTTGGTACAAAGTCTACCGCCATATATTGTCTAGTTGTAATCCTTCTTCTTTTTTATTAAAATTATTTTCGTGCTTGTAGATCTCTATAGCTTCTCTATACATGCTGGTGTAATAATGTGGGGTCCTAGCTATCACGTTTGTCTCACAAAATATTATTTTGTGATCACCGTCTTTGATACGCGTTCCGCTACAGCTGATTTGTCAATTTGTCCCAATCTACAGTTCCTTTCGTGTTCCGTTAGGTGGGTATTAACACTCCTTTTAATTGTTCCAATATAAAACATGCCACAGCTACAGGGAATTTTATAAACACCTGGGGTAGCTAAGGCGTGTCGTGCGTCTTTCACCGATCTTAATCTTTCACTAATTTTCTTGGTAGGTCGAAAGATTGTCTCCACTTGGAAACTTGGCCAAAACTTTCCCAATACGGTCCGTAATGTTATGAATAAATGGAAGAAAAACTTTTCCAGCCGACGGTTGTTGTTGTCGTGTATTTTCGGACACTTTTCTTCTAGGGTGGAGTGCTCGATCTGTTTCGTTGTCAGTGTACCCATTCTCTTGAAAGCCGTTCGCAAACGGCTTAATTCATCTTGCAAATAAATTGGCTCGCAGATATTATTAGCCCAGTCCACAAGAGTTTTATGACTCCTCTCTTCTGCCTAGGATTATGATTCGAATCCTTACGTAGGTAACGATCGGTGTTTGTGTCTTTCCTATATACCTTGTGTCCTAAAGTCCCATCTGCCCGTTTAATAAACAATAGATCCAAAAAAATTAGTTGCCCATTACTCTCTTTCTCCGTGGTGAATTGTATCTTTGGATTGAAACTGTTTACGTGCACTAAAAATCACTCAGTTCCTCTTCAGCATGATTCCGTATCACAAAGGTGTCATCCACGTATCGATAGCATTTCAAAGGGCTTTTTTTGGCCGACTGCAGCACTTGTTGTTAGAAAAATTCCATAAATTGATTAGCAATAGCTGATATGTTTCCTACTGATATAATAGCTTTGTTTCGACATTGTCTATCCTCGACTTAGTTTCAATATATCAACGAGGTATATGAAGAAATTGATTTGTTGGGTTGGGCTGTTTGAGAGAAGAGACCAAACTACGAGGTCATCGGTCTCATCGGATTAGGGAAGGAAGTCGGCCGTGCCCTTTCAAAGGAACCATCCCGGTATTTGCCAGGAGCGATTTAGGGAAATCACGGGAAACCTAAAATCAGGATGGCCGGACGCGGGATTGAACCGTCGTCCTCCCGAATGCGAGTCCAGTGTGCTAACCACTGAAATTGATGGGGTGGCCATGGGTAGCCCTCTGAGCCTTGCTATTACTACTGCTATTGCTTATCTATTTATGAGAGATAGCCAGAGATAGTTTTAAAGTCGAAAGCACGTGATGAGTGGTGGCGCTATCTGAGCGCTCTATATAAGCGGGACCTCCAGCGCCTCGCAGCCAGTCGCCGACTCACCTAAGAAGATGTTGCCCGCAGTAGGCAACGAAACGTCACGTAGGAGAAGAAGTTTTTATATGAACCACGGCAATTCAGCCCGGAAGTTTTAATTAATATTGATCTATTATTAGCTGTTCTGTACATCAATAAGCTAGGAGCCTGCTCATCTACCTTAGAGGATGAACTGAAAGGAGAGCGATGCGCGTCCACTTTTCGCGATAACAACTTTGCTAGCAATGGTAACTGCATGTAAATGGCACAATAAAACGTGTCCGATGGGTCCGTCATTCGGTTTTGTCACATATCGACTTATCTGCTTTCTCACTTCCGCAAACGCGAGCGACCTAGGAGGTGTAAGGTCAGAATTCCGTGGTGAAGTTAAATGTTGCCGTTTCTGTTGACAGTGCCGAACGCCAATTACGTCAGCGTTTCCCCCCACACACCACCATCTACTGGAAAGACCAATCTCGTCATTTAGATATCTGATCATCGTTTTCATTTTGAATATGTGAAGAAATGCCTCTGTAGCTGCGATAAAAATTGGTTTTTTACGCAACTGGTGTGCTATTTTTTCACATCGGAAATCTTATTACTCCATTCACAATGCCAGCCCCCAGCGCAATTATACTTCTTCTTTGTGCCTCATATACCTGCTTCACACAGTCAAAAAGACTGGACGTGATGTACATCCAAAAGTAATAAGATACCCTCACACAGTGAAAACAAAATCAATTTCAAAAGAACGACTTCAAATATGTACAGAAAATTGCAAAAATAAATAAATAAATAAATAAAATAAAATATGTAATATAAAATAAAAATTTCGCTGCTCGATATTGTTATTTCATTATCTATATATCGAAGTATCGCCAAAGTATGTATCGGTGCATTCCTGGAAGCAATATCGATATTTCAACGACAGCCGTAATTATGTGGATTTTAATGGCATTCGGAGTCCCTCGCAAACTGAGATTTTGTTCACACGCAAATCGTGTTTCAACTGTGTTGAAAGGTGACTGTAACTGCCAAAAAGTACAAAAACCAAAATCAGTAGAGAAATGTCAAATAAAAATCAGGTGTGATCTACATCGAAAAATTCATTTTGATCACAGGATTACGAAACTATACTCTAATTCTCTCTATCAAAGTACTGCGGGATTGATAAATATATTATGAAAAATTGAATTATTTAATTTTAATGAAAACTTCATCTTTTAAATAAAACAAGTTTCAAAATACAGGCGTTTCGAGCTCGTGTTTCTATTCTAGTAGGTCTGCATCTGTTTCAGAAGGGGATTCTAAAAAACAAATGTCGAAATTAAGATAAGCAGTTTTCTCTTATCAAGCTCTTCAGGATCAGTTGACGGAAGCTACACCGTTGTCTACTAAGTTACTATGAATAAGAGGCGGTCCTGAATTACAAAACATGTTAAAATATTAGAAATTTATGAAAAACCCCTGTTTACCGTAGAATTGTATCACAATCTGTCGATTATATGTCAGCCTAGCTATAAATGGCTATAATTTCAAGATACTGCTATGCTTCATGACTTGCAGAACCTGTTAATAACCAGTTCTTGTATATAAGCCATCTAGCTAGTGAAAGTGTGAATTGAACATATTAGAAATGATCTCTAATGTTATCCACTGCTGAGGTTGCTCCCTCAGACTGATAACAAAGACTCTGCACCCAACACAGAAGATGAGCATAGCGAACAGTGGGGAATCATGTGCCTGTTACTCGCGACTGTACACCAGGCCACATGCTCTCTTGTGTACCGGCACCTAGCTAACCGTCTTTTGGATGCCATGCGAACTCCGAAAAGACAGATACTGAGATAAATGGCCACAGAATAAAATCAATTAAGGCGCGAAAGCTGTGGGATTCTACAGATATTATGTGCAAATAACACGCTGTCCTTCTAGCAACAGTTTATAGTAAGATGCAGAGCATAGGCGTATGAAAAACTGGTAAGGGTCAAAAGGAGTCAGATGCCCTCTCCTGAAATTTACGGTACATACTCTATATTTATTAGTAACTTTCTCGCACATTTTAACAATGACAGTCTGCGATTCTACTACAACGCAAATTTAGGACTGCCAAATATGATGAGAAACACTGGCGTTTGCTTTACGTTTATCTCTCGATCCTCACTTCGATTCCTGTCTTGAGTGCTTTTGTTGTTATCGAATAAGATTTTTCAAACCTTTCAGTTCTTTTTTTGATATTTCACTTCTTTTTATTTTCCGTAAAACTGTAACGTTAGTAGTGTATAAATAAAAAAAGTCTCTCTTACATTTTGTCACAGACTTTGCATATAATCGTGATAAGGACGTAACTTAAAATCTTGAATGAAAGTAGTGTATTGATAGTATGAAAGTTTGCTGCTCCCATGTGCTAATGAAATATACTTACCATTTCTGTGTGACGATAGTCTTTAAAAAAAAATGCTTGGATACACATAAACCGTTTTAGATCCTTAACATTTTGCCTGGATCCCGTAAAATTCTAATTTGGTTGCACTATACGCTCTAAGAGTCATCTTAGAAGCTTTCCTCATCTTACATAAATGTCTGCAGACGCCTATGTATCTTGGGAAACGAAGGTTTCCAAGTGACTGGAAAATTCTCAGACCATTCTATTTGATGGGCAGATGCACATAGGCTTATATTACTGACGTCAACCAGTTATGGAATTATGGAACCCATTTTGACATTTCTGGAGAACAAAAATCTCCCCTAAAAAAATCTACATGAATTCGTCAAACAAAAATCTTCAGAACCCCTGCCCGGCCTGTTCGTTCATGAGATATAGCGCGTCGCAGACAGAGGTGCCTAGGTTAATGGCGTGGTCCTTGACTGCCAGAAGCCATTCGATACGCTCCCATACTGTCGTTTAGTGGCCGAAATACTGGTTCACCGAATATCGGGCTAGATTTTTAGTGGATTTTAGCAGATAGAACTGAACACTATATTGCTCATGGAACAAAACGGATGTAAATACAATTACAGATGTATCCAAAGGGAACGTAAAAGGGTCGTTACTGTATACAATACTTATGTTACTGATCTAATAGATAATTGTGGAGGCTCTGTGATGTTAATTTTCTATTGGTAGTGTGTTATGCCAAAAGGCTGTAGCGAATTGCAGGAAGATATGCAAAGGAGCGAAGAGTGCTTCGGGGAATGGTAGTTGACCCTGAAGGTAAACGAATGTACCGTACCACGAGAAATATGCGATGAGATCAACTACTGTTCGAATACAGTACTGGCAAAAAATCACCGGAAACACTGATTACCATAAAAATATTTCGGAGTAACCGTCTGTAAAACCCTAAAATGGAATGTCCATACAAAAATTGGGTCAAATGGCTCTAAGCACTATGGGACGTAACATCTGAGGTCATCAGTCCTCTAGTCGTAGAGCTACTTAAACCTAACTAACCTAAGGACATCACACACAGCAATGCCTGAGGCAGGATTCGGACCTGCGACTGTAGCAGCAGTGTGGTTCCGGACTCAAGCGCCTTGAAGCGCTCGGCCACAGCGGCCGGCTGGAATGTCCATACGAGTGGGGTGTTGCACCATATATGCAGTGCAGCGCGACTCCGGTGCTGGTATACAAGCACCGGCTCGTAGCCAAGGAAACAGTGTGCCATTCGTGTTTCCCCGACGAGTGTGCTGTAAATACGGGAACTGAAATACTGCAACGTTGTTACTAAGTGCTTCTACTCTTTTCCTGGCTGCCGAAGGACAAACACCGGTACACATTCAATGGTAAATAAAGTATTTGTGTCTATTATTGTATTGTCGTGAAACAGGGGAGAGAGTGTCACAGACATGTTATTAGAATGGACACTACTAAAACAAATGCATTTTCCGTTGCGCCGGAATCTTCTCACGAAATCACCAACTTTCTCCACCGAATGCGAAAATATATTGTTGACTTCAACCTACATAGGGAGCAACGACCATCATAACAAAATAAGGGAAATCAGAGCCCGCACGGAAAGATATAGGTGCTCGTTTTCCCTGCGCGCTCTTCTGGAGTGGAATAATAGAGAATTATCGTGAAGCTGGTTCGATGAACCCTCTGCCAGGCACTTAAGTGTGATTTCCAGAATATTCATAGATGTAGACGTAGATGCGGCCGCATATCTGTCAAAAATCACCGTTGTGAAATGGTACTCCAAGTTCCATGCTGGTAGCAACTCGACACAATACGCCTGTTCATGGGGGGGGGGGGGGGGGGGGGGGGGCAGCCTCAACCATAACGGACCAACTCATGTAAGACACACTCGAGCTTCCGCCCTATATTCCTGACCTCTTCTCGTGCGATTATCAAGCTTTGGATGCCTTAAAAAAGCGCTGAAGAGTCAACGATTGCTGTCGATGGTATGATTGTCTCAATGATAACGTTGATTTTCCATGAGTGGCATAGTGATTCTGTACTGCACGGCCTTCGAACTGATTCTTTTTTATCACTCCCTATTCACTGAAGTTCCAAATAAACTGTTCCACCTGCCTAATATCGTGTAGAGTCCCCGCAAGAACGCAGAAATGGCGCTAACGACGTATCATGGACTCGACTAATGTCTGAAGTAGTGCTGGAGGAAACTCATACCATGAATCCTGGAAGGTCGACCATAAATCCGTACGAGGGGCTGGATATCTCTGCTGAACAGCATTATGCTCAATAATGTTCATGCCTGGAGAGTTTGGTGGCCAACGAAAGTGTTCCTTGGAGCCACTCTCTAGCAATTCTCGATGTATGGGGTGTCGCATTATCCTGCTGGAATTGCCCACGTCCGTCGGAATGCACAATGGACATGAATGGATAAAGGTGATCAGACAGGATGCTTACGTACGTACCATCTGTCAGAGTCGTATCTAGACGTATCAGTGGTTCCATATCACACCAATTGCGTATGCCCCACACCATTACAGTCGTCACCAGCTTGGACATGCAGACTCCATGGATACTGAGATTGTCTCCATACCCGTACACGTCCATCTGCTCGATAAAATTTGAAACGACACTCTTCCGACCACGTAACATGTTTCCAGTCATCAACAATCTTTTGCCCAGGTGAGGCGTAAAGCTTTATGTCGTACAGTCTTCAAGGGTACACGAGTGGGCCTTCGGTGATGATTCGTTGAATGTTCCACACGCTGACACTTGCTGATGGCCCAGCGCTGAAATCTGCAGCAATTTGTGGAAGGATTGCAATTCTGTCACGTTGAACAATTCTCTTCAGTCGTCGATGGTCCCGTTCTTGCAGGATCATCTTCCGGCCGCAGTGATGTGGGAGATTTGATGTTTTACCTGATTCCTGATATTCACCGTACGCTACCTCAGAAATGCTGTGTCCCATCGCTCGAGTGCCGACCATAACACCACGTTCAAATCTTGGTAACCTGCCACTGCAGCAGCAGGAACCGATCTAACAATTGCGCTAGACACTTGTCGTCTTCCACAGGCGTTGCCGACCGCAGCGTCTATTCTGCCTGTTTACATATCTATTTGAATACGCATGCCTATACCAGTTTCTCTAGAGCTTCAGTGTATATAGTACTGTTGGAATGCTGGTGTTGTCTGGTGGAGGTACGACAGCTTGAAGGGATTTGAATCAATTACTTATTTCCCACTAGCTTAAGTATTTATATCATGTCGGGTGGTGGTTTTGAGAAACACTGTCCAAAATGTACGAAGTGCGGATGAGTCGTAACCAGCAATCGCTACTCTTAGCTCAGCTCTACGGCGGTACGACATTGCAAGGCTCGCATTGGTGGGTGCCCATCGTATGCTGCGTCAGCTGCTGGCGAGGCGACTCTGCCTGGCTACGCCACAGGCAAGGCTAGATGCTACACTGACCTAACATATGGCAGTCACTTGGTGCGGTAGTGGCTCAGATTGCCCCACTTTGATCTTCTCGGTCCATCAGTGCTGCGACTGGATCCGCATGCAGGCAGTTCTGCCAAGATCAAGATTAAGTGTTTGTGGCCTTAAGGCAGAAATCAAAACCATACGGATACTGAATGGGGGAAATAAATACAGTAGAAGAAGAATGGGTAGCTTTGAGGGGTGAAGTAGTGAAGGCAGCAGAGGATCAAGTAGGTAAAAATACGAGAGCTAGGAGAAATCCTTAGGTGATAGAAGAAATATTCAATTTAATTGATGAAAGGAGAAAATATAAAAATGCAGTAAATGAAGCAGGCAAGAAGGAATACAAACGTCTCAAAAATGAGATCGACAGAAAGTGCAAAATGGCTAAGCAGGCATGGCTAGAGGACAAATGTAAGGATGCAGGGTCTTATTTCACTAGGGGTAAGTTGGATACTGCCTACAGGAAAATTAAAGAGACCTTTGGAGAAAAGAGAACCTCTTATATGAATATCAAGAGCGTTGATGGAAACCCACTTCTAAGCAAAGAAAGGAAAGCAGAAAGGTGTAAGGAGTATATAGAGGGTCTATACAAGGGCGAGGTACTTCAGGGCAATATTATGGAAATGGAAGAGGATGTAGATGAAGACGAAATGGGAGATATGATACTGCGTGAAGAGTTTGACAGAGCACTGAAAGATCTGAGTCGAAACAAGGCCCCGGGAGTAGATAACATTCCATTAGAACTACTGACAGCCTTAGGAGAGCCAGTCCTGACAAAATTCTACCATGTGGTGAGCAAAATGTATGAGATAGGTGAAATACGCTCAGACTTCAAGAAGAATATAATAATTTCAATCCCAAAAAAGGAGGTGTTGACATATGTGAAAATTACCGAACTATCACTTTAATAAGTCACGGCTGCAAAATACTAAAGCGAATTCTTTACAAACGAATGGAAAAACTGTTAGAAGCCGACCTCGGGGAAGATCAGTTTCGATTCTGTAGAAATATCTGAACACGTGAGGCAATACTGACGCTACGACTTATCTGAGAAGGTAGATTAAGAAAAGAGAAACCTACGTTTGGCTGGAAAACTCTCTTACAAATTCTGAAGGTGTCAGGGGTAAAATACAGGGAGCGAAAGGCTATTTACAATTTGTACAGGAACCAGATGGCAGTTATAAGAGTCGAGGGACATGAAAGGGAAGCAGTGGTGGGAAGGGAGTGAGGCAGGGTTGTAGCCTCTCCCAGATGTTATTCAATCAGTATATCGAGCATTCAATAAAGGAAACAAAAGAAAAATTCGGAGTAGGTATTAAAATTCACGGAGAATAAATAAAAACTTTAAGGTTCTCCGTTGGGATTGTAATTCTGTCAGAGACAGCAAAGGACTTGGAAGAGCAGTTGAACGGAATGGACAGTGTCTTGCAAGGAGGATAAGAGATGAACATCAACAAAAGCAAAACGAGGATAAGGAATGTAGTCGAGTTAACTCGGGTGATGCCGAGGGAATAAGATTAGGGAATGAGACACTTAAAGTAGCAAAGGAGTTTTGCTATTTGGGGAGCAAAATAACTGATGATGGTCGAAGTACAGAGGATATAAAATGTAGACTGGCAATAGCAAGGAATGCCTTCCCGAAGAAGATAAGTTTGTTAACATCGAGTATAGATTTAAGTGTCAGGAATTCGTTACTGAGAGTATTTGTATGGAGTGTATGGAAGTGAAACATGGACGATAAATAGTTCGGACAAGAAGAGAATAGAAGCTTTCGAAATGTGTTGCTACAGAAAAATGCTGAAGATAACATAACTAATGAGGAGGTATTGAATAGAATTGGGGAGAAGAGGAGTTTGTGGCACAACTTGACTAGAAGAAGGGATCGGTTGGTTGGTAGGACATGTTCTGAGGCATCAAGGGATCACAAATTTAGTGTTGGAGGGCAGTGTGGAGGGTAAAAATCGTAGGGGGAGACCAAGAGATGAATACACTAAGCAGATTCAGAAGGATGTAGGCGGCAGTACGTAGTGGGAGGTGAAGCAGGATAGAGTCACATGGAGAGCTGCTCAGGACTGATGACCACAACAACGGACACTGTCTCGAACAGTTGCCAATAGCATGCCGCAGCATGGAAATATTGTCAGTACTTCTAAATGTCAGTGTGGGACAGCTACTGAACGGATGCACTAGGTGTCATATACTCCAGTTCTTGCAAAGCTCCGAAAGCATACTGGGTTACTGCAATACCACTGATCGTTGGCCAAGCTGTCATGCTGATATACTGAGTGAGGCAGGATGGCGGAGTATTTCACCAGCTGTTTACAGCAAGCAGAGCGTCTATGGGAATCAGCCCTTGCCTTTGTTCATACTGCTATAGTGAGAAAAGAAGCTTCCAGACTGAGATTTAGTGAGATCCTGTTACGCAAATGTGTCTGATATACCCAACAAAGAAGTCGCTTACAGAACAGTACTCGTCCAGTTCTGGAATATTTTCATCAGTCTGGGAACTTGATGGATGAGAAAAAGGATATACAACGAACAATGGCACGTTTTGTCACTAGACTGCTTGATCTGCATGAGATCGTTACAGAATAGCTCATCAAACTCCGGTAACAAACTCTACAAGAGGAAATTGGAACGTGTGCTCTAGAAGAGTTAGAAAATACACAACTTCCTACCACATACTGCTAAATAATCACGATGAAAAAACAATAGAAATTCGAACTCTAGGTGTAACTTCATCTTTCGCACCATCATGAATGGTACGTATCAGGGGAGAGAAGGTAGGGGTATAGAAGTACTGTCTGAGTCATACCGTAGGTTGGTCTGCGGATTATAGATGCAGATGTTTTCTGCCTCACTGACACAAAGATCTCGGTGTCGTATTTCAGAGTCAATCCTATGATACAATTAGCTCGCGCCCCTGTCAAAACTAAAAGAGCGGTCGTAACATATCTGTTGTAATCCATGCAAGTGTAAATAAGTATTTTGAAAAGGAACTTTTCGTCTTGTCCTATGACCTTGGCTAACGAGGTCCACTGCTCAGTCGATACTAACCTGGCACATATTTGATGTCTCCAGATTTGGTAATGGTTAAACTGGTTTTACAGTGAAGGTGAATATGTGCATGACGAAACTGACGTTTTCAGATGGTTTTATGCGCAAAATGCAAACATAAAAGCAATTTATCCGCACTGCTAATAAAGCAGACGTTATTCTCAAAGATATTTACTTAAATAGGTCAAAAAATAAAGAACGTATAATATACACTATCAAAAAGGTATCAGAACACAGATACACTGTCAATACGAGGTGAATGCAAATAATTTATAATAGCGTTTCCTCTTGGAAACACAAAAATGTGCGTATTAGACATTGGAGCGCACACATTCTTCTCCTGTTGCGTCCTTTCCTGTGTTCCGCAGGATCAAGGTTTCTGGCAAATTTCTTCCATTTTTCCCTATCCTCCGTGTCGTCCTCCGTTATTTATTTCCCCTGGTCTTCTCGACTGCAGTGCACCCACTTCTTCTTAGGCATGCATCTATTCCTGCAGCGTTTCTTTCACCATCTTCATCACTCTCCTTCCGACATGATTTTGGTCTCTTCTCATGATGTGTCCCACAGCAGTGGAGTCTTATCCGCAGCACTTCATAGGATACTTCAAGATCTTCTACGATTCCTCGGATGTTCGTATTGGGAATATGGTCCATTCTGATGACTCTACACATTCACCTCGACATCTTTGTCCCTGCTGCATCTAGACTGTTGTTCTGGTTCTTAGTTTTTCCCTATGTCTCTATTGCACACGTTACGACTGAATTAAATGACTTCCCCTATACTTTAACATAGGTATTTTGGTCACAAAGGGTTTCAGACATCCTTTTCCATCTCCAACGATCAACAAAAAAAGTATGTGGATTATTTTGAGCGGGGTTCCCATCATTCCTGTGACGTCTGGCAAAATTTAATAGCAGAGATCTTCTGTAATAATGCTGATTATGATTACATATACAGGGAGCTCTTTATGAACTGTTAAATACCTGTATATTGGACCTACTACATACGAGAAGCAGATATAATTTCACGCGGTTGTCTGTAACTGAATACGAAAATATCACCTATTTCGGAACTTAATTCGGCACTTCGAATATCAGTGAAATAGTAATGTAAATATTTCTGCAATACACAATAAATCTAAACAGCTTCATTATATAACATTATCCAAATTTCGGCCTTCGACTATTTTGTAAAATATATCCAGGGTGAATAAAAGCATAAGTCAGAAACTCTAGGGATCAAAAAATTCGTATGAAGATGGGTCAGAAAGTTCTTCGTTCGGCAAGAATGAAACTATTTATTAATCAGGGCACAAAATGGTACATTTGCGAAATAGATTTATATTCACACAAAGTGCTGGAAGTGAACCTCCTGCTCCACGCACCCTACGCTCCGTGCTTTGCTGTATGTTGTAGAAAGCTACTGGTTTGCTCCGTGTTATGTCGAATCGATTTTAGATACATCCTCTCAGAACACTGACATTTTAAATGACCTCGAAGAATAAAAATCTAGTGGATGCAAGTCAGGAGATCGGCTAGGACATGCAGTGGATTTCCCGTCACCAATTCACCTTTACCAGTACTGCTTGTCGAGATACTGGCAAACTATCCGTGTAACGAAAGGTGAAGCACCGTCATGCATAAGCCACATTCATTGGATGACGTCTAGAATAACATCGTGTAGGAAGTGAAGTAATTCATATCCGAGAAAATTGTAGATAACTTTGTCCAGTAAGACCTGCAGAAGAAGTACAGGCCCGTGAGATGTTCAGAAATGATTTCATCTCACACACTAGGGTTAAAAATGGCTCTGAGCACTATGGGACTTAACATCTGTGGTCATCAGTCCCGTAGAACTTAAAACTACTTAAACCTAACTAACCTAAGGACATCACACACATCCATGCCCGAGGCAGGATTCGAATCTGCGACCGTAGCGGTCACGCGGTTCCAGACTGAAGCGCCTAGAACCGCACGGCCACACCGGCCGGCCTCACACACTAGGGCTGAACATCTGCTGATATCTATATTGACACACTTGGCGATTGTTTTCATAAGCTCAGACGTGATTCGAATGAAATTTTCACTCTCCAGCGGAGTGTGCGCTGATATGATACTTCCTGGCAGATTAAAAACTGTGTGCCGGATCGAGACTCGAACTCGGGACCTTTGCCTTTCGCGGGCAAGTGCTCTACCTACTGAGCTACCCAAGCACGACTCACGCCCCGTCCTCACAGCTTTACTTCTGCCAGTACCTCGAGGTAGAGCACTTGCCCGCGAAAGGCAAAGGTACCGAGTTCGAGTCTCGGTCCGGCACACAGTTTGATTCTGCCAGGAAGTTTCATAACAGCACACACTCCGCTGCAGAGTGAAAATCTCATTCTGGAAACATCCCCCAGTCTGTGGCTAAGCCATGTCTCCGCTACACCCTTTCTTTCAGGACTGCTAGTTCTGCAAGGTTCGCAGGAGAGCCTCTGTAAAGTTTGGAAGGTAGGAGACGAGATACTGGCAGAAGTAAAGCTGTGAGTACCGGGCGTGAGTCGTGCTTCGGTAGCTCAGTTGGTAGAGCACTTGCCCGCGAAAGGCAAAGATCCCGACTTCGAGTCTCGGTCCGGCGCACAGTTTTAATCTGCCAGGAAGTTTCACATCAGCGCACGCTCCGCTGTAGGGTGAAAATTTCATTCTAGAAACATCCCCCAGGCTGTGGCTAAGCCATGTCTCCGCAATATCCTTTCTTTCAGGAGTGCTAGTTTTGCAAGGTTCGCAGGAGACCTTCTGTACAGTTTGGAAGGTAGGAGACGAGGTACTGGCAGAAGTAAAGCTGTGAGGGCGGGGCGTGAGTCGTGCTTGGGTAGCTCAGTTGGTAGAGCACTTGCCCACGAAAGGCAAAGGTCCCGACTTCGAGTCTCGGTCCGGCACACAGTGTTAATCTGCCAGGAAGTTTCAGACATGATTGATATGACAGCGGAAGTTGCCGTCACGCAAAAGCCTGTGTCATCCGTCTCTCAGGTCCATGCTAAGAACAGGAGGAACGTAAGACACTGCCGTAATATGATCTGACAGAAATTTATTCTTTATTAAAAATCTGCCTCATTTAATCCTTGCACCCAGTGAATATTATACGAACACAGAATATTTGCATGCAGAACGTTCCAGATCGCCATGTGATGGACACCTTCCCTTCTTGCTCCGGAAGATCAAGGGTCTCCCCTGCCCCCCCACCCCTCCCCACCCCACCTCTCCCGGCAGAGCTCTCTCGCCCAAGTTAGCGACATCACGTACGGCAGCCAACATCGTCGTGTAGCACAGTCGCAGTTAGAGTTTCTGATCAACTTGTACTATAGTTGATGCTGAACATTGTACCGCAAGGGAACAGTTTGTTAATCGGTGCATGAATTGATACTTTGCTAATCCGCGACAGCTGTAAATTAGCCAGCACTCCTGCGCCAATGGTCTGCATCAAAGTTAAGTGAACGTTTATTAATTAATGTAATTAAGTGACCTAATACTTCATGTGTTCTAGTATCATGAGGCTTCTCCCAGAGCAATCGAAGAACCCATAGCTATGGCTGGACGAATGTAGTTTCGCCTGGTCACAACAATCTGCAACTCTTTTCTCTAATAAATCTTTCTGTCGCATGCGTTGGTGGATTTATAGAAATGTTCATGTACAAGGCCGATGCGTCGCATGGTAACGTTCCGCATAACGTTGAGGTGATACCTCTGCATTTCCATCTGCTAGGCTGTACAAGAAGAAACATCTGTCACTTCAGACAGTGAATAGTTCGTTGTGATGTACTGTCTTTGAAGTTAATCTGAAACAGAACTAAAGACAGTCAGAGAAAACAGATCAAATGTCACAACCAATTAAAACAACATGGTGTGTAAAAATGTAGTTTTGGAGTAAAAAGCACGAATCACCACAGGGAATGTCTTTAATGTGTCCCTGACGAGGAATTTTAGGCACATGTTTAAATGATCTCTTCGTGATATTTTGATGCCGACAATAAATCCCTGAAGTATCTGACACAAATGTTTTTATGACCTACATTTTTCACAACTAAATATATTACGAAAGTAATGAGATAAAATTGAACAGAATTCTGCAAATCTGGAGTGAAACATATCCAACAGTCATCAACTGAACGATCTCCAGGGCTAATTATATTTATTCGGACTAAGTGACGAAGGTAATCTCAATGTAGGACTCCAGAGTTGAAAGCCGAGACGAGTTGCTTACATCAGTGTGAAAAAATTCATGTAATTCTTTCCCGCAACTACAAGGCAATCTTTAATAGAGTAAAAACTCCATGCTCCAAGCTTTAAACTTTTAACTGATAGAGGATTCTTACCTAACAAGACGAACACGCAATGGTGTGTTACTGTGCGTGTGTCTGAAGTGAACATTAGAAAATAAAAATAGTAATTTTAATATACACACATCTAAAAAGTTTTGAATCCCCCCGGTCCCAGAACTACTGAAGATAGACGTTGACTGAGGATACTGTATCTCAGACACAGTCCCTTTGACTATTCAGGGATGTCACTAAACCCGCGCAAAGATGTAAACAACCACGCATGAGCAGCGACTATTAGACAGAGGGAGTCCGATAGCCGGTCAGTTCCAGTCATTCCACCTGGAAGGAGGTACACGGCTTGCGTTATCTGTAGTTCAACCCTACCTAGACGGTCAATACCGCGGTTCGATCGCATCCACATTGTTACTTGGTGCCGGGAAGAGCTCTCAACAAGGGAAGTGTGCAGGCATCCCGGAATGAACCAAAGCGATCTTGTTCGGACATGGAGGAGATACAGAGAGACAGGAACTGTCAATGACATGCCTCGCTCAGGCCGCCCAAGGGCTACTACCGCAGTGGATTACCGCTACCTACGGATTATGGTTCGGAGGAAACCTGGGAGCAACGCCACCATGTTGAATAATGATTTTCGTGCAGCCACAGAACGTTGTGTTACTATTAAAACTGTGCGCAATACGCTGCATGATGTGCAACTTCACTCGAGACGTTCATGGCAAGGTCCTGCTTTGCAACCACGACACCACGCAGCGCGGTACACATGAGTCCAAGAACATGCCGAATGGACCGCTCAGGATTTGCATCACGTTCTCTTCGCAGATGAGTGTCGCATATGCCTTCAAGCAGACAATTATCGGAGACGTGTTTGGAGGCAACCCGGTCATGCTCAACGCTTTAGACACACTGTCCAGCGAGTGCAACAAGGTGGAGGTTACTTGCTGCTTTGGGGTGGCATTATGTGGGGCTGATGTGCCGCTGGTGGTCATGGAAGGCGCCGTAACGGCTATACGATACGTGAATGCCATCCTCCGTCAGATAGTGCAAGCATATCGGCAGCATAGACGACAATTCGCGTCCCCATCGTGCACATCTTGTGAATGACTTACTTCAGGATAACGACATCGCTCGACTAGTGCAGCCAGCAAGTTCTCCAGAGATGAAACCTATCGAAAATGTCTGGGATGGATCGAAAAGGGCTGTTTATGGACCACGTAACCCCCCCAACCACTCTGAGGGATCTACGCCGAATCGCCATTGAGGAGTGGGACAATCTGGACCAAAAGTGCCTCGATGAACTTGTGGATAGTATGCCACGACGAATGCAGGTATGCATCAATGCAAAAGGACGTGCTACTGGGTATTAGAGGTACCGGTGTGTACAGAAATCTGGACCATCATATCTGAAGGTCTTGCTGTGTGGTGGAACTACACGTCATGAGTGGTTTCTATGAGCAATAGAAACGGCGGAAATGATATGTTCATCTCAATTCCAATTTTGTGTACATTTTCCGGAACTCTCCGAACGGAGGTGAAGGAAAACTTTTTTTGGTGTGTGTAGAAATGTGCATTACATTGTTCATAAAAGTGCAGGAACACGATATTTTGAAATTTATGTCACATTCTCGTTTAGGCTCTTATTACGAGTATCATTTCGTCCGTAGGAAATGCCTTTAGCGGTTAATTGCGTTTTCTGATACGTTCATATTTCAGAATGTTTACGTTAATGTTATCGTAAAAATTTTTATGAGTTCCGTTTGTCAGGGGATAAAATGGGCAGACAGACCCATGGAACGTATTTGCACAGTGGCGAGACAGCTAAACGCTGCAGAATTTTGCCAACGCAAAAAGCTTCGAAGCTCCCATCAAGGTCACACTCAGCGTTTCGTTTTCTTGCTGCCAAGGGCAGCTGTGACCTCAGTCCACGTAACATGGTGGGGAAATATCTTGGTGTTGAAAAGAAGAGAGAGACGGGCAGTGAAAATCGCTAAGATGAACGCTGGGCTTCTCGAAGGCTTCACCTTGGGAGGCACAACTTAGATATGCACAAAGCAGAACGAGCCAAGTCTAATGAAGACACCTTTGAGCATCTGACAGGTACATGGAAGGCATATGACACCGTTTGTTTGTCACCATACATCTCAACGTGCTAAACCAATAATCAGAATCAGCAAGGTTTACATATATCTCGAGTGATTTGCACAGAAGATATCTGTGATATCGCCTGTCTCGTAAGACGCGCTTTAGAGGGTGATTAAAAAACATTGTCACATATCCCTACATCTACATCTACATGGTTACTCTGCAATTGATACTTAATTGCCTGGTAGAGGGTTCAATGAACCATTTTCATACTACTTCTCTACCATTCCACTCTCGAATGGCTCGTGGGAAAAGGAGCACCTAAATCTTTCCGTTCGAGCTCTGATTCTTCTTATTTCATTATGATGATCATTTCTCCCTACGTAGGTGGGTGTCAACAAAATATTTCCGCATACGGAAGATAAAGTTGGTGATTGAAATTTCGTTAATAGATCTCGCCGCAAAGAAACATCCTTTGTTTCAATGACTGCCACCCAAATCGCGTATCATATCAGTGACATTCTCACCCCTATTGTGAGATGACACGAAACGGGCTGCCCTTCCTTGCGCTTTTTTGATGTCCTCCGTCAATCCTACCAGGTAAGGATCCCACACCGCACAACAATATTCCAGCAGAGGATGGACAAGTGTAATGTAGGCCCTCTCTTTGGTGGGTTTGTTGCATCTTCTAAGTATTCTGGCAACAAAGCGCAGTCTCTGTTTCGCCTTCCCCACAATATTATATATGTGGCCTTTCCAATTTAAGGTTCTCGTAATTGTAATTCCTAGGTACTTAGTCGAATTGACAGCCCTTAGATTTGTGCGATTTATCATATACCCAGAATTTATAAGATTTCCTTTAATATCCATGTAGATGACCTCGCACTTTTCTTTGTTTAGTGCCAATTGCCACTTTTCACATCATACAGAAATTCTCTCTAGATCATAGAATTGATCGTCTGATGATTTTACAAGAGGTAATACTGGTGAACACTAAAAGCAATGTTTAATAAAAGATAAAAGGCAGTCTTGGTCACACATACAGTTTTATTTTAATGTGGCTATCGGTTCCACTGTGTTTTAAATAACCATATTCTGCAATAAGAGTAAACTTGGAGATCATGAATTATATTCACAAATTGCGAATAAGGAACCACTATAGCTGTACAACTGACTGGAAACAAATTAAAATTAGTGTCTGAAGCGGATTTTCCACTTTACGCGGCCGTTCGCCCTAACTGGTTCTGCTGTCTGAACATCCTTTGTGAACACGCCCAGACTTCCATATGTCCCAGTGTCTGCCTGCTATATTTGATAGAGTCTGTCTTCCGACATGCATTCATGTCTGAAGGAACACAGCATCGAACTTTACAGATATTGTCAAATACAGACACCACTAATTTACAGTTAGTGACATAAAGGGATGTCTAAACCTAAACTGTAACTTAAGTCTAAGAGTAGCAATAGTAAATAACTGAAGTTATTAGCAAAGGTGGCAGACTGAGACGGTAGGGCACAGCAGGAGCCGTATCTGGATGTCACCTGCTGGTTACCTCAGTGACAGCCAATGACATACGTTGTACAGTGACCCATTTCGAATTGACTGTAGCTGAGTGGTTAGAATACAAAATATTAGTACAAATAGTACAATCAATGTGTATTATAAAAGTAAGTGCACAATGTGCGTGCCGCTAAAACTTAGAAACGAATCACTGTACGATCGAGGGAGTTATTGGTGCGGTAGCTCTATGTTGCTGTAGTCTTCAGTCCAAAGACTGGTTTGATGCAGCTCTCCATGCTACTCTATCCTGCACAAGCTTCTTCATCTACAAATAACTACTTCAATCTACATCCGTCTGAATCTCCTTAGTGTTTTCATCTCCTGGTCTTCCTCTACGATTTTTACCTCCACGCTGCCCTCCAATGCTAAGCTGGTGATCCCTTGATGCCACAGAACATGTCCTACAAACCGATCCCTTCATCTAGTCAAGTTATGCCACATATTCCTCTTCTCCCCAATTCTATTCTTTACCTCCGCATTAGTTATCTAATCTTCAACATTCTTCTGTAACCTCACATATCGAAAGCTTCTGTTCTCTTCTTGTCTAAACTATTTATCGTCCTTGTTTCACTTCCATACAAATACTTTCAGAAAGGTCTTTCTGACACTTAAATCTACGCTCGATGTTAACAAATTTCTCTTCTTCAGAAACACTTTCTTTGCCATTGCTAGTCTACATCTTATATCCTCTGAACTCTGATCATCATCACTCATTTTGCTCCCCAAATATCGAAATATAATCTAATTTCCTCGTCATCATCTGATTTAATTCGGCTACATTCCACTATCCTCGTTTTGCTTTAGTTGATGTTCATCTTATATCCTTCTTTCAAGACACTGTCCATTCCGTTCAACTGCTCTTCCATGTCCTTTGCTGTCTCTGACAGAATTACAGTGTCATCGGCGAACCTCAAACTATTTTATTTATTCTCCATGGATTTTAATTGCTACTCCAAAAATTTTCTTTTGTTTACTTTACTGGTTCCTGATATACAGACTGAATAACATCGGAGATAGGCTACAACCCTGTCTCACTCCATTCCCAACCACTGTTTCTCATGCCCCGCGATTCTTATAACTACCATCTGGTTTCTGTGCAAATTGTAAATAGCTTTTCACTCCCTGTATTTTACCCCTGCTACCTTCGATATTTGAAAGAGAGTATTCCAGTCGACAATGTCAAAAGCTTTCTCTAAGTCTACAAATGCTAAAAACGTAGGTTTGCATTTCTTTAATCTATCTTCTGAGGTAAGTCGCAGGGTCAGTATTGCCTCACGAGTTACAAAATTTCTACCAAATCCGTCGGCTTCTACCAGATTTTCCAATCGTTTGTAAGGCATTCGTGTTAGTATTTTGCAGCCATGACTTAAAACTCAGGGGTCGGTAATTTTTACACTTGTCAACACCGCTTTCTTTGGGTTTGGAATTATTATATTCTTCCAGAAGTCTGAGGGTATTTTTCCTGTCTCATACATCTTGCTTAGTAGATGGTAGAGTTTTGCCAGGACTGGCTCTCCTAAGGCTACCAGTAGTTGTAAGGGAATACTGTGTACTCCAGGGGCATCGTTTCGACTTAGATCATTCCGTGCTCTGTCAAATTATTCACGCGGTATCATATCTCCCAATTCATCTTCTTCTACCTATTCTTCCATTTCCATAATATTGCCCTCAAGTACATCGTCCTTCTATGGACCCTCTATATACTCGTTCCACCTTTCCGCTTTCCCCTCTTCGCGTAGCCGGCCGTTGTGGCCGAGCGGTTCTAGGCGCTTCAGTCCGGAACCGAGCTGGTGCTACGGTCGCAGGTTCGAATACTGCCTCGGGCATGGATGTGTGTGCTGTCCTTAGGTTAGTTAGGTTTTAGTAGTTCTAGGTCTAGGGGACTGATGACCTCAGATGTTAAGTCCCATAGTGCTCAGAGCCATTTGAACCCTCTTCGCTTTGAATTCGTTTTCCTTCTGAGCTTTTGATATTCATACAAGTTGTTCTCTTTTTTTCAAAGGTCTCTTTAATTTTACTGTAGACAGTATCTATCTTACACCTAGTGATACATGCCGCTACATCTTTACATTTGTCCTCTAGCCATTCCTGCTTAGCCATTTTGCATTTCCTGTCGATCTCATTTTTGGGACGTTTTTGTTCCTTTTTGCCTGCTTCACTTACTGCATTCTTATATTCTCTCGTTTCATCAGTTAAATTCAATATATCTCCTGTTACCCAAGGATTCCTACTAGCCCTCTTCTTTTTATCTACTTGATCCTCTGCTGCTTTTACTATTTCATCTCTCAAAGTTACTCGTTCTTCTTCTACTGTATTTCTTTCCCCTGTTATTGACAATCGTTCCCTAACGCTCTCTCTCAAACTCTCTACAGTCTCTGGTTCTTTCACTTTATGCAGGTGCCATCTCCTTAAATTCCCACCTTTTTGTAGTTTCTTCAGTTTTAATCTGGAGTTCATAACCAATAGATTGTGATCAGAGGACACATCTGCCCCTGGAAATGTCATACAATTTAAAACTTGGTTACTAAATCTTAGTATTACAATAATATAATGTATCTGAAAGCTTCCACTGTCTCCAGGCCTCTTCCACGTATACAACCGTCTTTCATGATTCTTAAACTAGGTGTTAGCTATGATTAAGTTATACTCTGTGCGAAGTTCTACCCCGTGGGTTCCACTTTCATTCCTTACCCCCATTCCATATTCCCCTACTACTTTTCCTTCTGTTCCTTTTCCTACTATAAAACTCCAGTCCCACATGACTAGTAAATTTTCGTTTCCCTTCACTGTATGAATAATTTCTTTTATATCATCATACATTTCTTCAATGTCTTTGTCATCTTCGGAGCTAGTAGGCATATAAACTTGTACTACTGTGGTAGGTGTGGGCTTCGTGTCAGTCTTGGCTCCCATTAATGAAGAAGGTTTTCGTTTTTACCTGAAGGATGTACTTTTGTAGAAATAAGCGCTGGGAAGTTTCGCCCTCTACAAATTTGTAGAGGATTCCAGAACATTTGAGAGTATTCGAGAACATTTCATAATGTTCTGGAACGTTCCACAATGATGCGGGACGTTCTGGAATATTCAGGAGTAGTCTGGAACATTCGGGAGGATTTCAGAATGTTCGGGAACATCGCAGAACGTCCCAAATCATAGAGGAACATTCCAGAACACTCTCGAAGTTGTGAAATGTTCTGAAACATTGTGGACCGTTCGATGCCTTAATTGTTATGTTCTGGAATGTTCCATTGATGAGGCTACCCATTGGTACGGGTATATAAAGCAAGACCCATCGTGGATTCGAACGTCAGTGACAAAGGGAGGAGTACAGAAAGTCGTGCAGTAAGTGAATCAAAACAAAGAGGGAAGTGTGAGTACTAAAAGTGGTACAATGAATATAAATCGAAAATAAAATGTGGAAAGTGTGTGAAATATACTTAGTAGATTTGTTAGTAAAACGTTGATTTGAACTATACTTAGACAATGTCCAAACGTAAAATAGGGGGATATGTTGCCAGTTCTGAAGCGAAACGGTGAAAACAAAAAGAATAGTGAAGAAATGAAACAGACCAAGAGTGCGAAGCTCGTTTAATTCCCAACGAACTAGAATGAGCACCGTGAGTAGCAGAGAAACCGAAGAACAAAGAAACGAACGTATTGCTGAACCAAGAATTGCGACACTATCTTATAATGAAAGACTTCGAAGTTAAGCCAGCCATGAAAGTATCACTCCACAAGATCTGCGGGCGAGAACAAGTAAACAGTACGAAGTAACAAATGAAGTATTCCACTACGACCCGACGAAAGAATTTAACAAACACACACACGACATAATCTGAAGAATGGGTAACATCTGCCAGTTTTTCAACGTGACAAAATTAAGAAAAAAAAAAAACACCTGGATTCTGCCGCATGAACGGAAAAATTCGATTACCACCACTGGAAGTGTCTATGCAGGAATTTTCACATTAGATGACCGGGGAAACGCCAGAATCAAGACACTTTCTTCAAAATATAAAGCGTACAACATCTGCTTCGAAATGACTTCTTTCGGTGACATATGTATTCATATCAACATTAGCAATGGTGAAATCTATTATGTTTTTTCCATTCAAGGACAAATGTATCTCATGGTATCATTAGTACCACTACCCAAGGAAGACCATACATTTCTGCAAGTATATTTAATCGGATATCAAGAAACAGAAATTCAAATATCAATGGATTAAGACGAGACCTAGTCCAAGATGTACAGAGGATCTTACAAAAAATCCAGTCAACTGATTCACATATTCAGAACAACAGTAGACCAAATGATTTTTAATGACTGTAAAGTTATAATTCGAACGGACAAAAGACCGCCTGACGAACACGAACGTCAATACAATGCACCTCAGATACGAAGTCGCCGTCGTAATTATGGACAATGAAAACACAAGCCATAACATAGTTGTGCAACGAAGAAGAGAAGGACTACAACCCATTACAGAGACACGCCGTTCGAATGATACCCTCTAGTCTCCATTAATATTTCTTCTCGGACGGATGTCATTTTAATGTGAACACATCCAACAATTGGAAAAACAAACAAAAAGGTCTCTTCCGAGAAGTTCTATGCTGACCGCTTAATCATTACAGGGAATGGAACATACAGTTACATTCGCAATTCTCGCCTTTTATTCCTAAAATTCCTGGTAAATAAATGTGCAAAAATAGAAGCGGAACGGATGCTTTACGTAAGACTGACTCAGAAGAAACTACGAACGGAAGAATACATCCACCTTCGAGACGCAGTCATAAATGACGGAAACATTGATTACACTGGAACAGCGCTACAATTACCGTCATCACATATAGGAAGTACGAGACGCATGAATGAATACACTCAGGATGCCATGACCTACGTGAGAAAATATGGGGGACTTGACCTGTTCATAACGTTCACATGCAACCTGTCGCGGTGAGAAATCAAAGAACAACTAAGATATGGGCAAGCCCCGAGCCATCGACACGACATAATAGCCCGAGTTTTATGACAAAAGCAAATGAGATTTGTTGAAGTCGTCACAAAATAACACATATTTGGGAGCGTTAGATGTTGGATGTCAGATACGAATGGCAAAAATGAAGACTGCCTCACTCAAGCAGTCTCATATTGCTACACGACAGAATTCATTCCACGGATGTCGACAAAATCATCCAAGCTGGATTTCCTAACGCACAAGAAGATGCGGAACTGTACAGCATAATAGTGAAAAACGCAGACCATGCGGGCCAATAAACCCCAATGCGCCACGAATTCGCGACGAAGTGGAAATAGATTATCGATGGACACACTACTTCTCAAAACGTCCCAAGCACATATAAAAGTACAATAGCACAAATCATTGAAATCCATAAAATATGTCTGTAAGTATGTCAACAAAGGCAGTGACGTGGCATTATTTCAAATACCCAAGGAGCGAAGAGCAAAACAGAAACGACGAGATCCTCGTCTAGCAAACGGGAAGATACAGGGTGTTTCAAAAATGACCGGTATATTTGAAACGGCAATAAAAACTAAACGAGCAGCGATAGAAATACACCGTTTGTTGCAATATGCTTGGGACAACAGTACATTTTCAGGCGGACAAACTTTCGAAATTACACCATCAACAACAGATGGCGCTGCAAGTCATGTGAAAGATATAGAAGACAACGCAGTCGGTGGGTGCGCCATTCTGTACGTCGTCTTTCTGCTGTAAGCGTGTGCTGTTCACAACTTGCAAGTGTGCTGTGGACAACATGGTTTATTCCTTAGAACAGAGGATTTTTCTGGTGTTGGAATTCCACCGCCTAGAACACAGTGTTGTTGCAACAAGACGAAGTTTTCAACGGAGGTTTAATGTAACCAAAGGACCGAAAAGCGATACAATAAAGGATCTGTTTGAAGAATTTCAACGGACTGGGAACGTGACGGATGAACGTGCTGGAAAGGTAGGGCGACCGTGTACGGCAACCGCAGAGGGCAACGCGCAGCTAGTGCAGCAGGTGATCCGACAGCGGCCTCGGGTTTCCGTTCGCCGTGTTGCAGCTGCGGTCCAAATGACGCCAACGTCCATGTATCGTCTCATGCGCCAGAGTTTACACCTCTATCCATACAAAATTCAAAGGCGGCAACCCCTCAGCGCTGCTACCATTGCTGCACGAGAGACATTCGCTAACGATATAGTGCACAGGATTGATGACGGCGATATGCATGTGGGCAGCATTTGGTTTACTGACGAAGCTTATTTTTACCTGGACGGCTTCGTCAATAAACAGAACTGGCGCATATGGGGAACCGAAAAGCCCCATGTTGCAGTCCCATCCTCCCTGCATCCTCAAAAAGTACTGGTCTGGGCCGCCATTTCTTCCAAAGGAATCATTGGCCCATTTTTCAGATCCGAATCGATTACTGCATCACGCTATCTGGACATTCTTCGTGAATTTGTGGCGGTACAAACTGCCTTAGACGACACTGTGAACACCTCGTGGTTTATGCAGGATGGTGCCCAGCCACATCGCACGGCCGACGTCTTTAATTTCCTGAATGAATATTTCGATGATCGTGTGATTGCTTTGAGCTATCCGAAACATACAGGAGGCGGCGGTGATTGGCCTCCCTATTCGCCAGACATGAACCCCTGTGACTTCTTTCTGTGGGGACACTTGAAAGACCAGGTGTACCGCCAGAATCCAGAAACAATTGAATAGCTGAAGCAGTACATCTCATCTGCATGTGAAGCCATTCCGCCAGACACGTTGTCAAAGGTTTCGAGTAATTTCATTCAGAGACTACGCCATATTATTGCTACGCATGGTGGATATGTGGAAAATATCGTACTATAGAGTTTCCCAGACCGCAGCGCCATCTGTTGTTGACAATTGTATCTACTGTAATTTCGAAAGTTTGTCTGCCTGAAAATGTACTGTTGTCCCAAGCATATTGCAACAAACGGTGTATTTCTATCGCTGCTCGTTTAGTTTTTATTACCGTTTCAAATATACCGGTCATTTTTGAAACACCCTGTACATCAACTGTAACGATTCAGCGTGGCGGATTTTCAGTTTTCCCATACAGGAACGCGAAAGAACTGTGTAACATCTAGCAGTACATTTGTAGAATGGACAGAGAGTTTACTTCACGGAAGACACCGCCAGAAAAACTGCAAGCGAAAAACCTGAGAACGCAATATTAACAGCTTTTTACCAGCTGCGCCAAACGGATCTAGTCGCACGTAGAACACAACAAAAAGAATCTTTCAATAAGAAAACGAGGAATTCATTCAGGAATCATGAAAACTGGCACGCTAGGCCTAGTATACACCGTATATCCGAACGACGCCGTATCTTTCTGTCTTCGGATGTTGCTATACAAAATACGGAGACCAATAAGTTTCAAAAAGCTCAAGACTGTATACGGTTCCTTGTGCCAGACGCACTGAGGAGTATACCAACGCTTAGGACTACTGGAAACCGACCACCGTTGGGAATTAACCATACAAGAAGCTTCACTCACAGCATCTGCTGAACAAATGACAGACTTCCTCTCCATAATTCTAATAACGTGTAACCCATCGAATCCAAAACAGCTATTGGACTTCTTCAAAGAGAGTATGAATGTACCAAATCCGGTAAGCTCATCCTGAACTGACGATCGAATTCAACCACGATATCTTCAACGAAACATTCATTCGCCTAGACTATAAATATTTACCAATAACGAGCCAGACCTTAGTACCACTAGAGATGCAAGCACCACGAAAAGCTGCTATCAGGATGCTAAACTTCGAAATTACAAAGGAAAAAAACCTACATCTACGAACTATTTCAACACACTGCTCATAATAAACCACAACTCAATCACAATCAAAATTAGATTTACAGCGTTATCATGGACCGGATCGACAACAACACTGGCGGAATAATTTATTTTGGTGCACCAGGAGGCACTTGGAAAACGCTTCTAATAGATCTGTTGCTGGCGGAAATAAGTGCTAAACAAGACGTCGCGCTTCCACTGGCACAACACGGAACTGCACCCACATTATGGAAGGAGGACGAACTACCATTCCGCTCTAGAACTGCAGCCGTATATATCCGAGGAACAATTGCCGGTATGTAAAATCTCAAGATCATCTGGACGGCGTGAACTTCTAAAGCAAGCTAAAATTATATTCTGGGACGAATTACCATTGCCGCGCGGGATTAGCCGAGCGGTCTAGGGGGCTGCAGTCAAGAACTAGCGGCTGATCCCGGCGGAGGTTCGAGTCCTCCCTCGGGTATTGGTGTGTGTGTTTGTCCTTGGGATAATGTAGCTTAAGTAGTGTGTAAGCTTAGGGGCTGATGACCTTAGCAGTTAAGTCCCATAAGATTTCACACACATTTTTTTTTAAATGCCTATTGACATATAAAAAAGTCACTCGAAGCCATGAACAGAACATTAAAAGACTTGCGAGGAGACTCTGAAGTGGTGGGAAGAGCTCCACTCACACTCTCAGAAGCCTTTCGACAACCACTTCCAGTTGTCCCCAAGTCAAAAATGGTTCAAGTGGCTCTAAGCACTATGGGACTTAACATCTGAGGTTATCAGTTCCCTAGACTGAGAACTATTTAAACCTAACTAACCTAAGGACATCACACGTATCCATGCCTGAGGCAGGATTCGAACCTGCGACCGTAGCAGCAGCGCGGTTGCAGAATGAAGCGCCTAGAACCGCTCGAACAACTCCGGCCGGCCTACTTTTACAAATCGACGAAGTCACATATCCTACTCGCCGGCCGGAGTTGCCGAGCGGTTCTAGGTGCTTCAGTATGGAAACGTGCGACCGCTACGGTCGCAGGTTCGAATTCTGCCTCGGGCATGGATGTGTGTGATGTCCGTAGGTTAGTTAGGTTTAAGTAGTTCTAAGTTCTAGGGGACTGATGACCTCGGCTGTTAAGTCCCATAGTGCTCAGAGCCATTTGAACCATTTTTTGAACATATCCTACTCACTACACAATCGACCCCATTAAACTCAACAGCGATTTGCGACATAGCCACTGCTGGAAAACGAACTCATCGACCAAATTTATTCAAACGTTGTTCACAACTGTACTAGTCTGGACTGGCTACTAGAAAGGGCAGTTTTGTCAACTAAAAATAATGTTGTCACCGATATCAGCTGTAATATTCGAAAGAAAGTTCCGAACTTATGACTGGAAAGTACAAAGGACACACTCTATTTATCCAGAGAATAGCATTGCTCTCTACTGAACTGCCATTCCAGTTTAAGAGACTGCAATTTCCAATCACATTAGAATACAGTTATACAGTTAAAAGGCGCAAGGACGAACCTAAAAATATTGTGATTGCAACGTCAGAGACTCCTGCTTCTCTCACTGTCAGCTATACTTAGCTCGCTCTAGAGTAGGAATTTCGAAAAATATGTACATATGTACCACAGATAACTAAATGAAAAATTTTTTAAACCTGGTAGACAAGGAAGGCAGGATTCGGTTACGATTGTGGACGGGGCCGTAATCAAATACGGTTGGTTCCGTTTTGGAATTACACACATTTGTTTTAAAACGGTAATTCCAGACTCAGCAATAAATAAAGATATCACACGTTATTAACGAAGGAATAAACAACTGTGTAATTGGTTCAAGTGGTTCTGAGCATTATGGCACTTAACAGCTGAGGTCATCACTCCCCTTTAAACTTAGAACTACTTAAAACTAACTAACCTGAGGACATCACACAGACCCATGCCCAAGGCAGGATTCGAAACTGCGACGCAGCGGTCACGCAGTTCCGGACTGAAGCGCCTCGAACCGCTCGGCCTTAACGGCCGGCTAACTGTGTTAATAGATCTTTCAGTGCGTTACAATTTACCAAATGAGCATAACATACAGACACAGCAAATAATGTTTTAAAAACAAGCCATTGTTATCCCAATTAGAATTTTAAGGCAAGTAACCACATTCACGGCTGAGGGCCTTTAACGCCAAGAACGGCAATTACAAAAAAAAAAAAAATTAATAAACATACTGTAAAACAGCAGTGCAATACCAAAGGTTAATTTTAAAAGGGAAGGAACTGATCAAGGAACAGGTAAGACAAAATGATGGTAACAAACTGCCTATTGGCCTCTCTCTCGGGTTCTTCGGCCGACGTTCATCTAATGATTTTTCTGACGTTTCGCCAGCACGAGTGGCTGGCATTGTCAAAGCTTCACCCTCCATTGCCGGTGGTAAACTGGAGTCGAGCTCGCGGCCGCAGCCTGTATGTACCTGTCGCGCCAACGTCCGAGGGCTTCTCCGCGGTCATTTCCGGTGCGGTTCTCTCCTTGCTACCTGCGACGGTCGTTCGCTGCAGTACGGGAAGCCAGGATCCGTTTACTTTAAGGCTTTCCTCTTTCTTGTTGAAACTGTTCGCGTGTTTTTGTATTTCTACAGCGTCTCTGAACAAGCGCGTGTGATAGTGCTTCTCTACAGTTAGAACTTCCGTGTCGGCGAATTTTATTACGTGGTCGGTCCCATTCAGTGCGTGCTCTGCCACGGCCGATTTCTCCACCTGCCCCAACCTGCAATGTCGCTTGTGCTCTTTGGTCCTGGTGTTAATTGATCGTCCAGTCATTCCGACATAAACTTTTCCGCATGTGCATGGTATACGGTATATTCCCGACATTGCAAGTGGGTCTCTATTCTCCTTCGCCGATCTAAGACACTCTTTGATCTTCCTTGTCGGTTTGAAAATCGTTTTTACGCCATGTTTGCGCAATGTACGGCCGATTCTGCCCGTCACTCTGGGAATGTATAGCAGAAAGGCCGTACTCGACATTTCTTTTTCTGGTTCCTTACTTCGCCGAGTGTTGGGCTCTGTTACACATCTAATGTAATTTATGGAGTACCCATTGCTCCTCAGAACAATTTCCAGGTGTTGCATTTCTCGTTTGAGGTGTTGCGGCTCACATATTCGTCCTGCTCTCGTTACGAGCGTACTAATCATGCCTCTTTTCCGGCTCGGGTGGTGGTTTGACAGTTTGTGCAGGTATCGGTCCGTGTGTGTCGGTTTTCGATACACGCTGTGTCCCAGCCTTAACAATTTTGTAAAATGATGGTAACTTGGTAGAACAATCATTGAAACCTGCTGTAACGCCAAGAATGGCAATCATATAAAAAAATTAGGAACATACAATAAAACAGCAAATACAACAATAAAACACAAGGGCCAGTCACAGACGGTGCACCAGGAAAACAAACTGAACGCAATAAAAAATAATTAGAAGTCCAGGAAAGCTAATCAGATCCGCCTTCCCCAAGCACTCCACTCGCTGCTCTTCGCCTCGGCAACACAACGAGCAGCAACACGAACCCAAGTCACTGGAGAATCGCAAGAACTCACAATGGTGGAGGTTTTTCTTCTTGAATCCAAATGTACTCAACTTAAGGCTTTCAGGATCCGGTTTTCGACGAGGTCGTGCACCCTCGTGACCACAGGCCTTCGATCCAGGAGTCCTCGCACGCTGCCAGCCGTCCCGGCGTGTTCCCCCACTGCGCGGACCTGGATCTTCCTACCGAACTACACACTCACATGACCCGGGAGAGCAACAACGTCGCCCCAAAGATAGGGCCATGATTACTACATATCGATAACCACCACAGCTGCCACTAGCGGACAGGCAAAGCTTGCGACACCTAGTGGTGCTAGCCAACACGAGACAAACAACCGCAACCATGTCTACTAAACGATACGGTGTGGCCTCCAACAGAGGACAGAAACCTACAAACAGCATTAACGTGAGCCACAGCTTGGCTCAATTTTGTTAGCAAACAAGTATTGTAAATAGAATATACACTCCTGGAAATTGAAATAAGAACACCGTGAATTCATTGTCCCAGGAAGGGGAAACTTTATTGACACATTCCTGGGGTCAGATACATCACATGATCACACTGACAGAACCACAGGCACATAGACACAGGCAACAGAGCATGCACGATGTCGGCACTAGTACAGTGTATATCCACCTTTCGCAGCAATGCAGGCTGCTATTCTCCCATGGAGACGATCGTAGAGATGCTGGATGTAGTCCTGTGGAACGGCTTGCCATGCCATTTCCACCTGGCGCCTCAGTTGGACCAGCGTTCGTGCTGGACGTGCAGACCGCGTGAGACGACGCTTCATCCAGTCCCAAACATGCTCAATGGGGGACAGATCCGGAGATCTTGCTGGCCAGGGTAGTTGACTTACACCTTCTAGAGCACGTTGGGTGGCACGGGATGCATGCGGACGTGCATTGTCCTGTTGGAACAGCAAGTTCCCTTGCCGGTCTAGGAATGGTAGAACGATGGGTTCGATGACGGTTTGGATTTACCGTGCACTATTCAGTGTCCTCTCGACGATCACCAGTGGTGTACGGCCAGTGTAGGAGATCGGTCCCCACACCATGATGCCGGGTGTTGGCCCTGTGTGCCTCGGTCGTATGCAGTCCTGATTGTGGCGCTCACCTGCACGGCGCCAAACACGCATACGACCATCATTGGCACCAAGGCAGAAGCGACTCTCATCGCTGAAGACGACACGTCTCCATTCGTCCCTCCATTCACGCCTGTCGCGACACCACTGGAGGCGGGCTGCACGATGTTGGGGCGTGAGCGGAAGACGACCTAACGGTGTGCGGGACCGTAGCCCAGCTTCATGGAGACGGTTGCGAATGGTCCTCGCCGATACCCCAGGAGCAACAGTGTCCCTAATTTGCTGGGAAATGGCGGTGCGGTCCCCTACGGCACTGCGTAGGATCCAACGGTCTTGGCGTGCATCCGTGCGTCGCTGCGGTCCGGTCCCAGGTCGACGGGCACGTGCACCTTCCGCCGACCACTGGCGACGACATCGATGTACTGTGGAGACCTCACGCCCCACGTGTTGAGCAATTCGGCGGTACGTCCACCCGGCCTCCCGCATGCCCACTATACGCCCTCGCTCAAAGTCCGTCAACTGCACATACGGTTCACGTCCACGCTGTCGCGGCATGCTACCAGTGTTAAAGACTGCGATGGAGCTCCGTATGCCACGGCAAACTGGCTGACACTGACGGCGGCGGTGCACAAATGCTGCGCAGCTAGCGCCATTCGACGGCCAACACCGCGGTTCCTGGTGTGTCCGCTGTGCCGTGCGTGTGATCATTGCTTGTACAGCCCTCTCGCAGTGTCCGGAGCAAGTATGGTGGGTCTGACACACCGGTGTCAATGTGTTCTTTTTTCCATTTCCCGGAGTGTAGAATATATTTTCAACATTTTTGTTACCGAGCGAGGTGGCGCAGTGGTTAGCACACTGGACTCGCATTCGGGAGGACGACGGTTCAATCCCGTCTCCAACCATCCTGATTTAGGTTTTCCGTGATTTCCCTAAATCGTTTCAGGCAAATGCCGGGATGGTTCCTTTGAAAAGGGCACGGCCGATTTCCTTCCCAATCCTTCCCTCACCCGCGCTTGGGCTCCGTCTCTAATGACCTCGTTGTCGACGGGACGTTAAACACTAACCACCAACCAACCAACATTTTTGTTTACTTCTTGTGTTTTAAGAAGTGTTGTAAATAGTTGGAAAATGTTTTCAATACATTTACTTGGCCTTTATACCTCAAAGTTTATCCTTTTATTGCAACTACCACACATGTCAGCTCCATGATCATAACATCACAAGACGCAGTTGAACTAGAACGAAATTTCCACGTGCTCATTACATCCGTTATGTCTCCAGGTGGCGTCCATCAGAGGTTGCAGAAAGATCAACATTAACGCTGAGAGATGATCCGTTGTGGCACTTTGGTCCTTCCCATCGCAGAAGTCGTAGTTTGACCTCTACTCAGGCCGGTGGAATGGCTGCAGAGATATCAGAATGGCGTCCCGTTTCCCAGCCTGGACGTGCGTACAGTGATGTATGTGAGCTGGAGTTGAATGGTGCGAACCATCAGTAAAACATCCCTGGTTAAGACCGTATTTCATGCATAACAGTTACAGAGAGAGAATTATAGCTGGAGAGGAGATCGGTGGCTTTGTGACGTCGTCGGCCACGGTCCCTGGTGTGCGCGAGCATCAGCGATGGGGGAGGCAGTCCTGACTGCTCAGCAGTACCTGTAGCGGCTACGTGCAACACGCCGGATCAGGAGCTGCTAATCTGCGGCTTCCATCTTCGCTGAAGACGATGATGTGCGCCCACTCTATGCACTGGACACCAACAACGTAGGCCAGCTCGGGCCAGTGGGCAGCGACAGAGCAGCTGGAGAGGTAGCTGGTCAAGACTCGAACCCACGGCTCACTTGGAAGTCAGCGGAAGGCAGTCACCCAGCAGGTGACTCGAGGGTACGATGCCGCCGAGCCCCTGCTTGGCAGCTCGTGCTGTGCTCTGCAACCGAAGACAGCGGCTGATTGCTTCATCTTGAACAGCAAGCCGTCTTCGTCTCATACTTGTGGGCTGGTGGGCTGGTGTTATGGCGTCAGCGGGTGCACTTTGTTCACCTGGATACAACTGAACACCGTCTCATAAACAGTGTCTGACTTGGGTGGTGTACAACTGAGTCAGCTGGATAGTGTTTCTTCAACTTAGCATTCCCTCCCCAAAAACCATAGCAGCCGGGCGTTGATGTCGGGCAACAGGGACTTCAGTCCCCAGATTTTCCTGTCCATTCAGTTCCTTCAAAAGCTCTGCCGAAGCTGTAAAACGTCTCTGCGTCCTGAACGATTGTTCTTAAGTTCTGAATACACGTTGTTGCTACGCGGCTCCTGCTCATCAAGCTAACGGGCGCTTCTCCTCCTATGACGCCATTCTGATGATTGACTCAGGTACAGTTAATCACCCCCTGAAAACTCGTGGTGCTACACCATCGTTCGTTATATCCGTCTTGTGTCCACCTGTTCCAAACATGTATCAGAGGCTAGAGCTAAATTGTCCCTTGTCGACGATCCAGAACCAGACCGTGACGCAGAAATCCATGTGTCGTCTAGCTAAGCACTCATGTGACGGTCATGACAGCGTACCCTGCAGCAGACGAAATGGCGTGAAATGGCCAGAGATGACCTACCAAGCTGGTATTGCTCCTTTCTCGGCGAGGAATTGCACTTGGACTGGCTTTTACTTTCTTTAGTTCCAAAAGAAAACAAGCATGATTATGTAATTCATGCCAAACAAAGAGTCATCGTCCAGTGGCACCTCTCTTAAACGTAAAGTAGCTTCTAAATCAGCTGACTGTAACGGAACCTAGTTTCCCTTCATTTACAATTTACATTAGTTTAATCATGTAGAATAACTATAAAACCCTCCGAAATTACAAAGATCCTTTTAAAACGATAAACACCTGATACCCTACTTTCGAAGCTGCAGTAGAATCGTTTGTCTCCGAAATTATGCAAATTAGAAAAAAAAAATAAAGTACTTTCAGGATTTACGTAAAACTCACTCCCTTGAGTAGAAACGATAATCTATACTTGCTAAAAAGTTGTACAATTTCACCCATTGATTCGGATACACTGTTAAATGGCAAGTCCAAAATGTAAACAAAAGCTATTGTCGTCAAGGACCCGTCAGATTAAAAATATTCCGTTCTGTCTGGTCGTTTGACAAATAAGAAACACTGCATTGCACTATGATTGACGAGAGGTGTACGAGGTAATGCCGGATGCCAAAATATGGTCGAAGGATTATGACACACCGACACTTTACCCAAACACTTAAACATAGAAAAGGTTCTACAAAAAATTACCAATACAGACAGTTATACCTAAAGGCAACAAACATTGCTACCCGTGTATATAATTCACTGTACATTAGGTGCGGCTTCGCTCTTAACATGGACGTATTGTTACGTCTCAACAGGTCAGGCTGTAATAAAAAAATATCCTATAATCCCTGTTGTTGTCACATAATGTGGGTTTGTCAGTTACTACAACGTATTAAATTGCGTGCTCTGTAAGTTTCTGTATGATGTGATGCTCATATTTACGTCGAATGGAGTCTGTTGTATGTGTGTATTTGCAGATCCCAAATTAAAAAACTTCTGGTTATTCTGTAAACTGTGGAATTAATATGTCTATCCATAGAGCACACTTAATATAGAGGGCCGAAATAGTGACATAGTGAAAGGAGTGATGTGCTACATGTATTTATAATGCCTCTGGTGCATGTATAGGAAGTTTAACGTAGAATGTAACACTTTGTTTTGCAACTCACTTACTATGATGGTTTATTGAAAAGTGAAGGTGGTTATAGAAATAAATTATATTATGTGTTTCCTACAGTAATTTTACAGTATCTGCGTTCCTTATTTTGGGATTAATGTCTGCTTCCTTTCTCAGCGCCACACTACGTAAAGACAGATTATTTCCTACAGCCTACCAATGATATAAGCTTCGTTTTAATTATTTCAAAATATTATTCTAATATTGAAATCTATTGATTTGCGCATAAAAAGTATCTTTCTTGATTTTATGTTCTCCAGTAACAGTCGTAAATGTTTTGCTTTGTTGAGTGTGAATTGTTGCAGTCGAGTACGATTTTACAATTTGAGTACTAGCAGACTGACATAGTATTTAGAGAAAGAGATGGTTTTCCTATTATTGGAGAAAGAATGTGATCAGTAAACGCACATTCATTCTCATCCATTCTAGTCAATTTGTGTATTTTTTATTACAGCTAAGGACTAGAAACACAGAGAAAAAGCTTGACCATCTGCAGTTACTTAATAATGAAAATGTACGGCAGGAAATTGTATCATGTTAAATTCTCGACGCAAGTAAAAATGCGTGAAACGAAATAAACGTAACACTTTTCGGCTTTTAGGGTGTTCATTAAATACGAAGCGAGGGAGAAACACAATTATGCGGAAAAGACTTTACAATTTCTTTCAAAAGAGCCACGCTTGTACCGGAAACTTCCATTACGGTTCGCTCGAGCGGCAAATTAGGCCTCCTAGCTGCTTTACTTGCATGGAATTTCTTCTTCCTCCGTAAACGGAGAAACAAAGACCTGTGACACGAGAGGTTTCATTTATTCAAGCGGAGTGCCGTGGCAACAAACGCAAAAAAGGGGAGTTTACCATTAATGTAGGAATAGAGCCACAACAGCTCTTTCGGGAAATGTTTCAGCACATTTATTCGATAAATAACGGTCGCATGCAATGACTGTAAACTATGTTACTTTAATTGCCTCTGCCATACTGCTGCAATAGAATTACTTAATTTTCTTTATTTCCGATCTGTTGAATGAAGTTACAGCTTCAATTTGCTTTCATTTATTTCAGAGAATTGTCTTTACTCTGACACTCCACAGTGGTTGCACTGAAGTCCAGTTTTTGCTTTCTGTTGGCGAAACTATTTTATACGCCATTAACTTACTGACTGCGTTAATAAAAAGCAGCACAAAAATATGTAGAATGAATGTGAAGTAACTCTATGAAAACGCGAAGCAACTTTCTTATTTTTAGGACCAGATTCGAATGGCAGTGATGTATTACAATGGAACCCAACCTCTTTTCGGAACAGTCGTTTGACTACACAAAGACCAGTAGAGCTCACTCCTCTGCATGGCTATTAACGCAGTTGCAAATTAATATCACGACAACGCAAATACCAGCGAACACCATATTTGAGATGGAGCAGTCTTTATTGCGTATAACTGAAATTCGTTACAGTAAATGACATTTCGAAATGCAACTTTCAACTCGAAACGTAATGGCGAAAATTTTTATACTACCCGGAAACCTGGACTCCTACCTAGTCGCCCATGTCACTGTTAATTAACCACAAAATAGCTTAAATGTAGATTCCATCACAAGTATCAAGATGAACGAATGTTTGAACTTGAAATGACGTGACGTAAATTTTTGTTAGAAGGAGATTCGCATCCAGCACTTTATCGGATTGTTAACTGCGCACAATCAAATGTTAAATCTCGAATGTTTTGACAAGAAGTGAGATGACAAAGTGAAGTGACTGTACGAAAAAGTTTTGTCTTACCGGGATTCTAATCTAGCAGCTACAGACGCAGTTTTCTAGCCGTGAATAGATGTAAAATCTTGATTTATGTCAGTAAAATATCATTCATGTCATCGTAGTGGACTACACATGAAGAGACCTTAGCTGTTGAATTATTTTTCATCAGCAGGTAAGCGCGGCATATATGTACTGAAACGATGTGATAAATTGTTCTGCGTCTGACCGGATGTCGAAACCGCCACCAATCTTATTACTGACAGAGGGTTGCTAAAGCCCATGCTTATTTTTCACCTGTATTTGAATGTAGGCAAGGTACAGCTTGAAATAATGGAATCAAAGGTTTCGTGCCAGATATGGATTATAACAACGACACGCCTGTTACTTTACATGACAACTGGTTCATTAACAACGTAAGATTTCCAACATAAGAAGGCTTTCTGATGACAAAGTTTCAACTTGCTGTGACCTCCGCTTCTGGCATGGGCCAGCCTACATCGCTTCTCCTACAGTATAGGTTGCGAAGGGATACCCTGTAGAATGTCTATTTGGAGCCATGTTGCAAGCCTTCTTCTTTCAGCTGGTATTACTACACATGAAGGTGGGTCTCTCGGTGTTCGTTAAAATTAACGCCTGAAGAGTGAACCAGACCTTAAGCATTTCAAGGCAGAATGATTCCAGCAGACCACCAAACTGCATATTTAGTTGGATCATGATTTTGTCGTAATGAAGGACACTCCACACAGAACGAAAATGTGATTCCTTTGAGTTGGATTGTTGACTGTTCAAAACATTCGTTTTCTGGTTAGTCCACAGAGCCAGTCACTAGATGCCTTGGCTACTCAATGCGCACTTCGGGCTTGATTTTCTAATCACTGAAATAAAATCACATAACTGCCAGATACACGAACTGTTAACATGGTAGGACGCGGAAATTTCTGCAGGATGTCTTGCTTTCCACATCAGCTCATGTGGTCTCCTATGAATTTATGTTCGCATTAAACCGTTTACCTCTGTGTGTTAGTTCGTTCCATATGTAGCTCCGTCCCCATATTCCGTCTGCGGTGGAGCATGAGCGGAGAGGTTACTGTTACTGCAAGTATTCTGATTCGAAAACAATGGACATGAATATCAGACAGCATAAGTTCTTCCCCTTGGGGCCTGCAGTGCAAAATATGTCTCGTAGTAAAATGATTACGATAATGATATAACGGTCATACTGCTCTTTATATAAGTTACATCCTAAAATGAAATTTTCCATAGAACAACTGCCCTACAAAACAATTAAGTTTATCGTCTTAACTATTAAAAAAAACATCAACAACAATCATTATTTCGAAATCTACAGATGGACTGTATTATCAGCGGACACTCATGTCATCCCATTAAGTCCACAGATTCGCATTTTTAACAGATTGATAAATGTACCACTAAGACACAAACAGTTCAGAAGAATGTAAACGTTAGAGTACGTAGCCCAAGAAAACGATTATGACCTCAAAATTATGCCAAACCTATCCTACATTAAAAGACAATCTAAAAGGCTCAATATTTATAAAGAAATAACACACCTAGGCTCACAAAACGAAGACGAAGAAAGCGACATTCGGAACCACAATTTATCTAGGCAACGTCTCAAACAAAATTAATATATTATTAAAAAAAACCAACATCGTCTTCGCATATCAAAACAGACGCAGCCCCAAAAATAAAACCTGTAGAGACAATTTGACCATTGACATTCATAACAAACCAGTAATTTATAAAATTTTATGAAACGAATGCCATAAATTCTACATAGAGCAAACCGGCAGAGACTTCAACATAAGATGTAAAGAGCAGTGGACGTTTTATATACCGGTACAACACTTTCAGGCACTGATGTCTCTTGGCTAGGTCTGTAACACTGAAACTGCATATTTGCGGAATAAGCAAGTATAAATACGAAATCTACCAAATACGGTACGATAGCTTCGGAAACTGCGAAATCGAGATTGCGCTAACAATACAACTTTGTTACACGTCATGGACACAGGACACATGATCTAGTTAGCCAATCAGTACACAGAATATGATTAGATTATACTCTAAGTAATCAGCCAATCCTATCATCACGTTTTCAATGGGCGAAAACACAAACAAAGGAAAAATTTTAAGAATGAAACACGAATAGTTATACCAATGTAATGTACAAAATGTCCGTTACCAAGCAAAGCGGTGCTATAACATACCAGTAATACTTAGGATGCATCGGTTTCCCCGAAAGGCACGAATAGTAGTCGCTGGTCGTGATAGCAACATTTTTCGAAAGAGTTATTGCAGTACAATTCCGCAGGACGGGGCAAGTTTACCTGCTTCAGCAAAAGGGTGACGTAATATTTCTTCCTGGCAACGTGCTCGACGGAATATATACTCAGCTAGGTGACTCGCGAAATGTTTGGTCTTTCTGCCATAAGGTGGGCTTTCACCTCTGACGTCTTGCCACATTCTGTCCACGTTGTTTGTGTAAAAGGACCCATCTTTCGTATCTACGTTCAGACTATGGTTAACTTTAAGGTGCAGAAAACCGTCACTACCTTGAGTGTTGTATGACCTGAAGCAGTCGCTAGAGATCTACGTCCCAGGAAAAATCTTTTCTTTTATTATTCCTTAGTTCTAAATTCAACATTTTGTACTTATTGTGTATGTGAAACACCACTGGAAACTTTATCAGTGTAAATAACAAGTGCATGAACAGAAAATTTTGACTTCCTTTGAATAAAATCTGGAGCTCTAAGATTTACGATGGTTCAGTAACAATGTCACCATGTCCTCCTCTTTAATGTTCTAGGGATATCGCGATATGGAAAGGAAGCATTTTTGGACCTTTGTTGAACTGTACTGAACACCCACTTCCCTACGACATCACGGCATCTATTGTGTTCCACTTCCCAAATTATGCTTCGCCAACTGACATATAAAGTGTTGAAACTTCCTGGCAGATTAAAAGTGTGTGCACCGACCGAGACTCGAACTCGGGACCTTTTCCTTCCGCGGGCAAGTGCTCTACCATCTGAGATACCGAAGCACGACGCACGCCCCTTCCTCAAAGCTTTACTTCTGCCAGCATCTCTTCCAAACTTTACAGAAGCTTTACAGAAGCTTCTCAGATGGTAGAGCACTTGCCCGCGAAAGGCAAAGGTCCCGAGTTCGAGTCTCGGTCGGTGCACACAGTTTTAATCTGCCTGGAAGTTTCATATCAGCGCACACTCCGCTGCAGAGTGAAAATCTCATTCTGGAAACACCTAAAGTGTTGCTTTCCAACCTGACTTAACAGATAAGTCTGTTACCACAACCAGAGTTTTTGATGTCACAGGCGTTAGCGACGCCAACGCTTAACTACATTGTTGCATTCCTACCTAACCTTGACCTCTGGTTACCCTACAGATCAGTCTGTCACCACACTCCTTTACATCGCAACCCATTCGTAGAATAATAGTCAAGTATTTGTAACAAGGAAGAATATAAAAGTCACTATTTCACTCTTAGAAATTTCTACCTAGATCTCTAAACCGTCCTAGAATTAACGGATGCAATTGGTATCGTAACAGTTCGAGATTCCACCTAACAGTCTGGGGAATACAGTGGTCAATACAGAGTGCAAATCAGGACATTCTGTACTTTTCATGTATGTGAAATACCACTAGAAACCGTATAACTGTATATACAGGTGCATAAACAGAAAATTTCGATTTCCTTTCAATAAAACATGGATTTAAAAAAATTGCGGTGGTTTAGTAACAATGTCACTAAGTCCTCCCCTTCAAATTCTGTTATGTCCAGGTCGTATCACATGCTCGGATATCGCGATATGGGACCCACGACATATTCGGAACAAGAGACCCATAAATTTCTCCCAAGCAATATCACTTCATCATTCACATCGATTTCAGAAATCTTACATCTGAGGCTAATCATATCTTTGTCCGAAAAAAGCAGAACCAGAATTATGTATGAAGCAAGCTATAGCTCCACTAATTTCTAGACTGTATTTATTTCAGTTTGTGTGTGCGCGACGTTGTCGTTGGCTGAATAGATCACGTCTGCTACGCTCGCTGTAATTGGATAACTTGATCACGTGTTTTGTGCTCAGATTGAATGAAAAAAGCACACCGTACAGCGCAATCTCGATTTCACAGTTTCCGAAGTTATCGTGCCGTATTTGTGTACTGCGTATTGCAGTGTCTGTGCTGCGGCGCATTGAAGATCTATCCAAGAGACGCTCTTTTCTTGGCGGTTTCTTATTGCTACAGTGCCTGAAAATTTTAGCCAAGGAGCACACCAGAAGCAGTGAAAACAACCCATCCTCATTCCTTCAACATCTGCAAGTAGAAAAACACTACGTACACGAAGCACTGAAATTTCTCCACATTACGCAAAATGGAGTAGTCATGAACATCGTTGAAGTGATAGAGATATATTCACATGAGAACAACAACCTTCTAAATTTACTGAATTAACAAATCGATTTCAAGCATAAAAAAATTGAAAACTTTATTGATATTATAATGCAGATAAACCAGTGAAATAAACAAACCAGGAATATTAAGTAACACACGTCAACAGTAACAGCATAAACACAGTCTGAGGTACAACAAATAATAACAACACCACGGAAACATCACAAATCATACACCATTACAAAATTATTACGTTAACATAAAAAAAAATAGAAATCAAACATAGCGTCAACACAAACCAGGCAAAATTTCAGCTGAAAAACATAATCGGAACCAGGCATAAAAATAATAAAACGATAGCAGAATTTCCACACTACACCTACTTCTAGTGGTAACGTCTAATATCGTTGATCAACTGTCATCCAAGCTATAAAACGAGCAAATAACACGCGAAAACTAATCTACACATGTCAAAAAAATGTTTTCCATCACCATGGTTCCCAGAACTCCTTAATATAGACGTTGACTGTGGATATTGTATCTCAGACACGGTCCCTCTGACTGTTCAGAGATGTTACTAAACCCTTCTAAAGACGAAACCAACCAAGCACGGGCAGCACCTTTTTGACAGAGGGGGTCCGACAGACGATCAGTTCCAGTCATTCCACCAGGAAGGAGGTACACGGCTCGTGATGTCTGTAGTTCAACCATGCCTAGACGGTCAATACCGCGGTTCGATTGCATCCGCATTGTGCCAAGAAGGGCTCTCAACAAGGCAAGTGTCCAGGCATTTCGGAGTGAACCAAAGCGATGTTGTTCGGACATGGAGGAGATACAGAGAGACAGGAACTGTCGATAACATGCCTCGCTCAGGCCGCCCAAGGGCTACTACTGCAGTGGATACGGATTGTGGCTCGGAGGAACCCTGACAGCAACGCCACCATGTTGAATAATGCTTTTCGCGCAACCACAGGACGTCGTGTTACAACTCAAAACTGTGCGCAATAGGCTGTGTGATGCGTAACTTCACTCCCGACGTCCATGGCGAGGTCCATCTTTGCATCCACGATACCATGCAGTGCGGAACAGAGGAGCCCAAAAATATGCCGAATGGACAGCTCAGGATTGGCACCACGTTCTCTTCACCGATGGTTGTTGCATATACCTTCAATCAGACAATCGTGGGAGACATGTTTGGAGGCAACCCGGTCAGGCTGAACGCCTTAAACACACTGTTCAGCGAGTGCATCAAGGTGGAGGTACCATGCTGTTTTGGGGTGGCACTATGTACGGCTGAAATACGCCGCTGTTGATCATGGAACGCGCCGTCTCGGCTATACGATACGATACTGCCATCCTCCGTCCGGTAGTGCAACCGTATCGGCGCATATTGGCGAGGCATTCGTCTTCATTGACGACAATTTCCGCCCCCATCGTGCACATCTTGTGTATGACTTCCTTCAGGATAACGACATCGCCCGACTAGAGTGGCCAGCACGTTTTTCAGACAATGAACCTTATCGAACATGCCTGGGATGGATTTAAAAGGGCTTTTATTGACCACATAATCCTCCAACCACTCTGAGGGATGTACGCCAAATTGCCTTTGAGGAGTGGGACAATCGGGACCAACAGAGCCTTGATGAACTTGTGGATAGTAAGCCACGACGAATACAGGCATGCGTCAATACAAGAGCACGTGCTACTGGGTATTAGAGGTACTGGTGTACAATAATGTGGACCACCATTTCTGAAAGTCTCGCTGTACGGTGGTACAACATGCAATGTGCGGTTTTCATGAGCAATAAAAAAGGGCAGAAATGATATTTCCATTATATTTATTCTAATTTTCTGTACAGGTTCCAGAACTCTCAGAACCGAGGTGATGCAAACCTTTTTTTAATGTGTATATCTAAAAATGAAATACAACAGCACGTATACAGCGAACGTCCAAGCAGCTTCTAAATACAAATTGGAACGGATACAGCATACGGCATTACTCGTAAAGTAAAAACACCGGCTAATGTATAACACGAGGTTTGTCCAGAAAGCCAGTTCCAATCTGTCGCTAAATAGAAACCACAGTGAAAATAAGAAACTTTCTACTTGCTAGAGTTAGCTACACATTCCAGATACTTCTCTATATAGTCGCCGTTAGTACTTATACATTTTGCGTAGCGCTACACCAGCTTTCCAATACCCTCTTCATATAAGACAGCCGCCAGTGCTTTCCGCCAATTCTCTATGCTGGCTTACAGCTCGTTGTCTGTGCCAAAATGTTGTCTTCATAGCCAGCGGTTCATGTGAGCAGAGATGAAACTCAGAGGGAGACACTTACGGGCTGTATTGTGGGTAATCAAATATTTCCAATTGAAGATGTTGCAGGAGCATCTGCATTGCCCCCGCCGCGCGGGATTAGCCGACCGGTCTTAGGCGCTGCAAGCATGGACTGCGCGGCTGGTCCCGGCGGAGGTTCGAGTCCTCCCTCGGGCATGGGTGTGTGTGTTTGTCCTTAGGAAAATTTGGCTTAAGTAGTGTGTAAGCTTAGGGACTGATGACCTTAGCAGTTAAGTCCCATAAGATTTCACACACATTTTTTTGCATTGCCCCTGCAGAATGCGGCTGAGAATTGTCTTGAAGAAGAAAACGCACGACAGCTATGTAATTTTGGCTGCATAGCTCAGGCGAAATTTCTCACCATGCCCTCGTACTTGGCGTGAGACACTATTGTTCTAGGTATCTCTATGTGCTCTCTGTGTGCTCAGAACTAAAAAGAACGACGTGACACGATCGACGGGCGTACTAGAGACACTGCCCAATATACCTGCGCAAAACTGCATCGGATTTTCCCTGTGGTTTTCATTTAGCGACCGATTGGAACTTAGTTTCTGGATAACCCTCGTACCTTTACGAATATAGTTACAGTTCACAATATCAATATTATCATCTGTTAATGTGTTTACAGCGCCCCTGACGACAGCAATATGCCGAAATGAACCCATTGTGATACACAATAAAACTAATTCAAAGAGCAGTATAACTGGTATATCATCATCTTAATATACAGTGAGATCCGTATTTCCACACGGACATGACAGACGCCGACTTGTGAACGTAAATATCTAGTTACAGGTGACCTATGGAGTGTAAAAAGGTCGAAGAATTGCAATAAAACTTTGTCATCTTTGTGTTACGCATTAGGACGATCACTGGTGCCTTAATGCGGTCGTATTGTGAACTGGTTTCCTGGGAAGGTAGACTTCCCACACTGCAGAGGTGCCTAAAGTCGTGGTCGTGGTATCGCACGCAGTAGTAAGGTTGAGTGTGTTAAGTCTCTGTCCGTTGAAATTTCAGACAGTGGCATGCAGTGTGCTTTGGAAAGATTCATAGCCATAAAAATAGTGATCGTGTACTGTGAGTCATGTACGGTGGTAGCATTTGAAATAGTTTAACGTGGGCAGTGTCGTCTGTGCATTAAAAATAAATCTGCGGCAACATGTACCGTCATTTATTGATGTCCAGGGATTCAACGCGTTTATTAGCTACGACTGATAGCTGAGGACATGCCCGGCGTGCGACTTGTTTGCAGACACAATGTCCAAAATTGTCTACACAGAAAATGCGTCATCGAACGTTACAAGAAATATTTCGCATTTGCCAAACCCTACATATGCTGAAAGAGCTGCTGGTATAAGTTCCGTCCGCTATTTGTCAACACCCATCAGCTTTGCATCGCGACTGGAACAGAATGATGACGCCCATGTACTCATTTTAGATCAACGCAGTTTCCCGACAGTTATTACTTCAGACAGGGGTAATGATAGTGCTGCTCAAACAAATTTGGAGCGTTCAGGCGTTGGCGCCGGGGAGGTTGGCGCTCACGAAGGTAACTATGAAACCACCAACCAAGCCCAATACAGATGGACCTGGTAAAGCATGGAACGCAAACCGCAAACGGGAGCCTAGGAACGCGGATATAGGCTTGACGAATCTCCGAAAACCACGTCACTGAACAGGCCCAAGAGCCTTTTACAGCGACACCAGGACGTACTCTCAGGACAACAGGAAAGAGAGAGAGAGCAAACAGGTCAGGACAAAAAGCCGTCATCGGCGTAACAGCAAGCCTCAAACAGATTCGGAAATCCAGAACGAATTTTTTTTTCTCGGCAGCGGAGTGTGCAGTGATATCAAAATGCCTGGCAGATTACAACTGTGTGCCGGACCGAGACTCGAACTCGTGGCTTTTGCCTTACGTAAGCATAGTTGTAATATGGCACAATGTTCCGTGTCAGCTAACACTTTGCTCCAGAGCGAAAAATTCATTCTGTAAACATTCTCAGGTTGTGGCTAAGCCGCGTCTCTACAATATCCTTTCTTCCAGGAGAGCTAGTCCTGCAAGTTTCGCGGGAGGACTTCTGTGAAGTTTCGAAGGTAGCACATGGGATACTTGCGGAAGTAGAGCTGAGAGGAGGGGTCGCGAGTTGTACCTGGGTAGCTAAGTCGGTGGGGCTCTTGCTGATGGTATTTGCACTCCAGATACGACGCCTAATACACAGGACGCAGACAGTGACATTCCACTTTTCAGAGTTTTAATATGGATAGACACCTTTGATGTTGAAGTGATACTGTAACTGACATTCACGGTTTCAAAGTCGCTACAATCTAGGCGAATCGCATGGCTTCTCCTTGTAAAATATTAGAATTTCAACAATATTTGTTGGACGCAGGGAATAATATTGCCCTTATCCAGGAAACTCTAGCACCAACACCTCCCCATACGCCCGGCTTGGACGCAGTCGCAGACGTTGCATGGACGCCTTTCTTTTCAAACAGGTAATAAACCCTAATCATCCTTCCTTTCTTTTCTCCATAACATCGCCCACCGAATGCAAGTGCCGCGCGAAGTTTAAAACGTTGCAACTCATCACGTTTGCCAATGCCAATAATCGGGTAGACCATAGTGGTAAAGTATAAAAGCTTGATTCATCAAAACCTGTTAAGTCTTTTTGAATGTACCTAACGTGTCTAGCGACTGTTGCGACAAACTTTGAGGCGTTGTAGAGGATGTCTCGAGGGAAAAATCATAGAACAGGAACCGGTGTCCGGAAACTTCACCCAACGATGCCACATAACGTCGAAGTTATAGGCGCAGTCACCTGCCACTAACTAGTCGGCAAACGTAACATTGTATGCTGATGGGCCGTAAGCGGAACGTCTCGCAATGTTGTCTGTTCTTCAGTGTTCGCGCATGGTTGCCATATTCGCCAGTGGAGAAGATGGAGTTAGCCGCTACGTAGACAGACCTTGTCTGCCATCAGTGTGATGCTCTGTTGCCTTGATGGATGATGGATTAGGACACGGGTTCCCATTTGCAGTTAATTATCCGATGTGTACCGAAAAACATTAGAGATATTAGTGGGTTCCAGGAGGAAAATAAATCGTGGTTGGACACCCATGTCCGAAAATTATGACGATTACATATGAAATAATAAGCATTTAACATATTTTTTCTGCATCTTTGCTTCAGTCATTCTTATAATTGTGCTTCCTAGAGAGAATTCATTCACTTCTTTCACAAGGTTATTAGAGACGACGCACAAGCGTGGACTCAAAAAGGACCAGAAAGTAAATCGGCCGCGTCAGTTTCACATGAATTATCCCAACATACGTAATGCCTAGACTGGGTGATCGAACAGTGTTGGTGAGCTTAGAAACTGGGTTACAGATTACTGGAGCTTACAACGCAAAAAGGCAATTCGAGAAGCTAATGAAAGGGCCTTAAGTCTTGAGAGCGCTCGGGATGCGTAGCAGATTCTGGTCGACAGCGCTTGAGGATGGTTCAAATGGCTCTGAGCACTATGGGACTCAACTGCTGTGGTCATCACTCCCCTAGAACTTAGAACTAATTAAACCTAACTAACCTAAGGACATCACACACATCCATGCCCGAGGCAGGATTCGAACCTGCGACCGTAGCAGCAGCGCGGCTCCGGACTGGAGCGCCTAGAACCGCACGACCACCGCGGCCGGCGCGCTTGAGAATACTTGGTGCGAAGGTGTCGCGTCCCGAATGATGCTCTCAGGACACTGAACACTTCTTGTAGATTTATTCACGCCTCTTATAAAATGATGACGGTATTCAAGCATTCGCAGAAGAGAAGGCCTTTCAGCTGTCTCCAGGTACTCCACTGGCGATCATGTCAATCAGTCGCGATCACTGAATAACAACACTGCAATACGTTCCGACTACGGTCCGTCAGCGTACAAATTCACGTTTGCTGCCGATAGGTTGGTCTATGGCAGGCGCCGGCGCCGGCGCCTGTAATTTACCTGTACCACGTAGCATCATTCGATGACGTTTCCGGACACGGGTTCCTATTCTCGACTATTCCTCGAAACACCCTTAACAACCCCTCGAAGTTTAAAGCAATATTTCTCGAACACCGTGCATTTCTTGAAGACCAGCCTCTTCTTAACACAGATTGATGAAATGATAATAAAAATAAAAAAATCAATAATTATGAATCCATTCAAAACAACATAAACTCCTGGACATGGAAAAAAGAACACATTGACACCGGCGTGTCAGACCCACCTTACTTGCTCTGGACACTGCGAGAGGGCTGTACAAGCAATGATCACACGCACGGCACAGCGGACACACCAGGAACCGCGGTGTTGGCCGTCGAATGGCGCTAGCTGCGCAGCATTTGTGCACCGCCGCCGTCAGTGTCAGCCAGTTTGCCGTGGCATACGGAGCTCCATCGCAGTCTTTAACACTGGTAGCATGCCGCGACAGCGTGGACGTGAACCGTATGTGCAGTTGACGGACTTTGAGCGAGGGCGTATAGTGGGCATGCAGGTGGACGTACCACCGAATTGCTCAACACGTGGGGCGTGAGGTCTCCACAGTACATCGATGTTGCCGCCAGTGGTCGGCGGAAGGTGCACGTGCCCGTCGACCTGGGACCGGACCGCAGCGACGCACGGATGCACGCCAAGACCGTAGGATCCTACGCAGTGCCGTAGGGGACCGCACCGCCACTTCCCAGCAAATTAGGGACACAGTTGCTCCTGGGGTATCGGCGAGGACCATTCGCAACCGTCTCCATGAAGCTGGGCTACGGTCCCGCACACCGTTAGGCCGTCTTCCGCTCACGCCCCAACATCGTGCAGCCCGCCTCCAGTGGTGTCGCGACAGGCGTGAATGGAGGGACGAATGGAGACGTGTCGTCTTCAGCGATGAGAGTCGCTTCTGCCTTGGTGCCAATGATGGTCGTATGCGTGTTTGGCGCCGTGCAGGTGAGCGCCACAATCAGGACTGCATACGACCGAGGCACACAGGGCCAACACCCGGCATCATGGTGTGGGGAGCTATCTCCTACACTGGCCGTACACCACTGGTGATCGTCGAGGGGACACTGAATAGTGCACGGTACATCCAAACCGTCATCGAACCCATCGTTCTACCATTCCTCGACCGGCAAGGGAACTTGCTGTTCCAACAGGACAATGTACGTCCGCATGTATCCCGTGCCACCCAACGTGCTCTAGATGGTGTAAGTCAACTACCCTGGCCAGCAAGATCTCCGGATCTGTCTCCCATTGAGCATGTTTGGGACTGGATGAAGCGTCGTCTCACGCGGTCTGCACGTCCAGCACGAACGCTGGTCCAACTGAGGCGCCAGGTGGAAATGGCATGGCAAGCCGTTCCACAGGACTATATCCAGCATCTCTACGATCGTCTCCATGGGAGAATAGCAGCCTGCATTGCTGCGAAAGGTGGATATACACTGTACTAGTGCCGACATTGTGCATGTTCTGTTGCCTGTGTCTATGTGCCTGTGGTTCTGTCAGTGTGATCATGTGATGTATCTGACCCCAGGAATGTGTCAATAAAGTTTCCCCTTCCTGGGACAATGAATTCACCGTGTTCTTATTTCAATTTCCAGGAGTGTATTATCTTAGGCAAACATAGTTTCTTTATAAATTATGTACACTTGCGGGTCCTCATTTTAAAAAAAATATAATAAATGAACGAACTTCTTGAGAAAATACTGGACTCGTTTTCAGAACAAAATAGTGACTGTACATGTACAATAACACTACTTATGAAACAAATGGATTTCTTCTCATAAGAAAATTAGAAACTTCTAGTACAACAGTAAAATACATCAGAATAATGACTGTTATTGACACAATGACGCACTACCACCATTATGAACCCGCCAACACTATCCGAAAATGGTACTGGAAGTTTGGCTGACATCTGGTGCCGAGTTTGTTTCGTCTGATCCAGTGTCATTAGCGTAAGTACGCTGATCAATCATCTATGATTTAGTACGTAACTTAAATTTGAAGATTAGCCACGAGAAAGAGTTCTTTTTCGATGCCGGATTGAAAGACCAATCCAGACTTACCATACGTTCCACAGTGATGTATCCAGTTGCTGATCTGCTTGTAGGTGCCACGTTACTTCGCGACCAAACTCCATAACTGGTTCTAATCTCTGGATGTAAAGATATCTGCGGTCGAGGCAATGAGTCACAATGTTGCTAGATGACCAAGTGTAGCTGGAAAGCGTTTTCTTTTATAGTTATTGAGTCAGTAATTGGGTTGCACCAGTCGCTACTGGTATTAGACGAAATTTTTTGGTTGGGGAGGGCAGCCGTCGTCAGTGATCTATAGATGTCAGCCTTCCCAACATTTAGTGTGTTGAGCCATAAATAGTTAGTCTCGAAAAAATATTCCCACACGTAATAGATCCCTTTTAAGTGCTATGACAGGCCCAAATATGCCAGTACGCTGTTTGATTACGGCATATCGAATGACTGCCTCGGAAGGGTCGCTGCTTTGTCCTCTCTAAACGCGTTCGCGCGGTGTGGAAATGTGGACTTGCTGTGCCGTCGCGGTTTAGGGAGACTTAAATTTCCATTTGGAAAAGGAGAGGCAGTAGCAATGAAGGTGACCGTAAAAATGTGTCCACTTCAGAAGTGCAAGCACGTGGATGCTGGACTGCTTCTCTTGACAGGTTTCTGTGTAGGGAAGTATCGATGTAACTTCGACCAACCACGGCAAGGAATAAAAAATTTTGCTTATATAAGGACTCAAAATGTTTCGTAATGTGTTGACGGATTTCTGATTGTGATTTCCACAACAACACCATGCGAGTCTGTAATTGTAGGTATGAGTGTGTCCTTAGCTCTTCTGCACTCCTTTATGGTACACTGAAGGTGGAAATTGGAATACGACTTGCGTTTCCTTTGTACTCGCTGTACTGCGATTCATGCTGATATTTTCGCTTTGTACTGCCTAATCGTTTCGACATTTCGTATCACGTTGTCTGTATTAGCGTAAAGTTGCCTCAAGCCTAGGAAAAGAAAAACTCTATGGTTCCTATTGTACTCAGCTTTTTCACGAGAAAAACTTTTTAATTTGCGAACTATTCTCAGCCTTGCTTTGCCCACCCACCACTCTATTGGGCTTCTCTTTTTATAAATACCTTTGAGTGATCTCGTCCACGAATTCATCAGGTCAGTTTGCAGCAGTGGTTCTTTCAAAATGGCACAACTCAGACGCCAAATACTTCTCCCACGATATCGCTTTTGTGGGTTTTGTCTCAATGAAGTTTTGTATGCTGTGTCATGGGAAAAAGATGTCAGTCAAAATTCGCTGCGACACATGCACAGGATGTACGGCGATTGCACGGAGATTCTGTCCAAACGGCTCGATGCCTCACCTGATAGGCACAAATAAGGTGTTAAGAGTGGACTTAGGTCCAAATGTGTCTTAAGTTCAGCCATCGCGCTAGAATGTTTATTTCTTCACGAAAATGAAAATGTGATCTCTGATCCCGCTGGTCATCAACACAACTTAACTCGCAGTCAAAGATCATTTGTCTGATAAGGCTTGTAAATAGTGACAGTAACTACCCCTTCGCTATAAAATTTGCGACTCGTCGCCCTTGTAGTCGAGCCCGCTGGGGCGTAGACATTTACTACATGAATGTTGTTGAAGCTTTTGAATTAAGTCTTTAAAATTACTAAAACAGCTATTGTTATGTCTATTGTAGGAGTAATGAACTTGTGCTTATTTAAAGTACAAGGATCTGTGCTAAGAAGAGGTTTATCTTCAAGAAAAACAGGGTACACAAAGAAACGACTTGTGTGACACTAAAATAAGGTGAGGGAGTGGTAGCAGCATTGCAGTGATGGGAGGAGTTGAAAAATTTTCGAAAAAACATGTCAAATTAAAAAGTTAGCAGGGTTACTGACGCAGGCGCAAACTGACATATTATCGTGTGACCTGGTGTAGACAGAATAGAACGCGCTCTTCTGAAAATATTTCCACGAAGACAACTACGTAGAATTTTGGAACACGTATTGTGTTCGAGTATAATGACTTTTCTGGCGACTAGAAATCTACTCTGTAGGAATCAGCATGGGTTTCGAAAAGACGGTCATGTGAAACCCAGCTCGCGCTATTCGTCCACGAGACTCAGAGGGCCATAGACACGGGTACACAGGTAGATGCCGTGTTTCTTGACTTCCGCAAGGCGTTCGATACAGTTCCCCACAGTCGTTTAATGAACAAAGTAAGAGCATATGGACTATCAGACCAATTGTGTGATTGGATTGAGGAGTTCCAAGATAACAGGACGCAGCATGTCATTCTCAATGGAGAGAAGTCTTCCGAAGTAAGAGTGATTTCAGGTGTGCCGCAGGGGAGTGTCATAGGACCGTTGCTATTCACAGTATACATAAATGATCTTGTGGATGACATCGGAAGTTCACTGAGGCTTTTTGCAGATGATGCTGTGGTGTATCGAGAGGTTGTAACAATGGAAAATTGTACTGAAATGCAGGAGGATCTGAAGCGAATTGACGCATGGTGCAGGGAATGGCAATTGAATCTCAATGTAGACAAGTGTAATGTGCTGCGAGTACACAGAAAGATAGATCCTTTATCATTTAGCTACAAAATAGAAGATCAGCAACTGGAAGCAGTTAATACCATAAGTTATCTGGGAGTACGCATTAGGAGTGATTTAAAATGCAATGATCATATAATGTTGATCGTCGGTAAAGCAGATGCCAGACTGAGATTCATTGGAAGAATCCTAAGGAAATGCAATCCGAAAACAAAGGAAGTAGGTTACAGTACGCTTGTTCGCCCACTGCTTGAATACTGCTCAGCAGTGTGGGATCCGTACCAGATAGGGTTGATCGAAGATATAGAGAAGATCCAACGGAGAGCAGCGCGCTTCGTTACAGGATCATTTAGTAATCGCGAAAGCGTTACGGAGATGATAGATAAACTCCAGTGGAAGACTCTGCAGAAGAGACGCTCAGTAGCTCGGTACGGGCTTTTGTCAAAGTTTCGAGAACATACCTTCACCGAAGAGTCAAGCAGTATATTGCTCCCTCCTACGTATATCTCGCGAAGAGACCATGAGGATAAAATCAGAGAGATTAGAGCCCACACAGAGGCATACCGACAATCCTTCTTTCCACGAACAATACGAGATTGGAATAGAAGGGAAAACTGATAGAGGTACTCATGGTACCCTCAGCCACACACCGTCAGGTGGCTTGCGGAGTATGGATGTAGATGTAGATGTAGATGTACGTGAAAATTGTAGCTGTGACTGATTTAAAGATATATGAAAGACGTAAATATTCTTAATAGTCTCAGATCTTCATTGCACTGAAACCACAAGGTGGTAATTAAAGTGCAGATGCTTACAGAGGTCCAGCGTGTGCTTTAAATATCGTATGGCAGCGAAATTTCGTAGATACTCAAGTGTGTTAGGTTCAGTTTTGGCCACCAGATGCAAATCTGACGCTGTAAATGAAAGAAAGACGTATAGAAATAATTGAAGATGTAATGGATTATGAACAATACACGGACAGAAAAGGTCAGACAAGTGAGAAGGGCATAATGTTGATGTTATTGTTAATCGACGCTTACACATTTCGTTCAGAAATGAACACTGGACTCGTCGACGAGATGCTATACAGCCGGATTAGAACTTACATTTTTTTTCTAGTGTAAATGGGTTCTGCATTAAAGCATTGGCGTTACTAACACATGTCACTGGTATACGATAGTTATAGCCCACGCTAGATCACCGTGAGTAGCTACACTTTGAACAGAACCATTCGGAACTTCTGATATAGTGTGCGTCAAACACTCCATTTGTGTATATTGTTTCAGTAAGTGCTGTATCAACTGTGTATGCAAGTGCTGAAATCGGCTTTTTTCATTACAATACATGCTTCATTTTATTCAATTTAATCGTCGCCAGTGGTGGGATTTTCTCGTCTGTTTCTTGTTTCCAATAGCGATGTAAAGTCTGCATTCATTTTTCACCAGAATTTGCGCCTTTGACAATGGAGCTGTAAATAAATAGTGAAAGAAACTCTGAGACCACATCAAGCGAACAATGATATAAAAGGCTGACAGTGAAGTTTGTAGGTAAGGCAATATTTTTCAGTCAGCCAATAGCACATTTTATAAGTAACAGCAGGGAGTAATGGAGCGGGGAAGGACTGTTTCCCAGCTCCCCGCCACACCGATCACACTCGTACCTCACACGTTCCTCTCTACCTGATCAGTCTGTGAGGTCCGGCTCTGGCACAGTCCTGGCCATTGTTCTGCGTGAGTCTGTCCGGATGCGTGGACAGCTCTGTGAAATACTCCAGCTGCCGATCCGAGTTGCTATTTACTTTTCTTAGCATCAGGTCAATCGTGTGTTTATGGTTCAAAACGTGCCCAAGCAGAATGAGAGCAATATGAGTAACACATTTTATCACAATGAAATTTTCACTCTGCAGCGGAGTGTGCGCTGATATGAAACTTCCTGGCAGATTAAAACTGTGTGCCCGACCAAGACTCGAACTCGGGACCTTTGCCTTTCGCGAGCAAGTGCTCTACCAACTGAGCTACTGAAGCACGACTCACGTCCGGTACTCACAGCTTTTCGTATCAGCGCACACTCCGCTGCAGAGTGAAAATTTCATTCTGTAAACATCCCCCAGGCTGTGGCTAAGCCATGTCTCCGCAATATCCTTTCTTTCAGGAGTGCTAGTTCTGCAAGTTTCGCAGGAGAGCTTCTGTAAAGTTTGGAAGGTAGGAGACGAGATACTGGCAGAAGTAAAGCTGTGAGTACCGGACCTGAGTCGTGCTTCGGTAGCTCAGTTGGTAGAGCACTTGCCCGCGAAAGGCAAAGGTCCCGAGTTCGAGTCTCGGTCGGGCACACAGTTTTAATCTGCCAGGAAGTTTCAACACATTTTATGTTACGTTCCGATTATGATCAAACAAAGAAAATATGCTCCCTGAAATGGATATGTAATGTTGTCTTACTAGAGACACTGCAATTACTTTCTTGTGTCAAAGCTTGCTTCCACACAAGTACACGTGTTGAAGACCCAAGGCTTCACGTCGACATACCTAAAACGTCACGTTCTTGCATATCTACCGAAATTCTTTCCGTTTACCTGCAAAGTTCAATAACATCGAAAGTAGCATTAGTTAAATTGTCCAGTGGAGATCTCAAAGTCTCAGCTATTTTTGTCAATAGCTACTCACCGGAGTTCGGAGTATGGAAGAATAAAGATGAATGAGAGGAATGGGGCTAGAATTAGCCAAAACATGATAAGGACACTTGAATCTTAGGGATTAATAACTTTTTATTTTATCACCACGTCTAGCAAATACAGTGCTTTTTGTGACAACTGCTTCTGAGCCAAAAACTCCACCGTCATTTGTATTAAGCTGTCACAATTAAACTTAAATGTGAACATCCCATCTCCCTGCATGTTTAATCGTTTGAAGCACACGTAGATGATTTAGTTTTAGGATACACGTCCATTTTTAACTAGAGAAATAGGGTTTCCTCTGTTGTATTAGATTTTACCCTGGTCCTACTGATCTGTTCCCAGAATATGGGTTTAAAACGCAATTTTTACATAGTGCGTGTGGGCTGTTGCTGCCATCGTGATTTCTTCTGATAGAGAATCTGACAGTACTGCAATAACGTCATCCACATTTCTCAGAGCCAAGATAAAGTTTATAGAGTCCAGTAGCGTGTGACGCCTAATATTGCGGTTTGAACTGAAGAACGCCCCACAGAGGCAGGCTCAAAGATGTGGGAATACTAACTGCTGCTTCCCAATATAAGTGTTCCGCAATATCTTTTGTCATATTCAGTATACCTTGTTTCCAACCCAACAGTTCGCAGAATCAGTAGAGTTACCCACATAAAGGATAATATACTTTTGTAGTCTTGAAATGTGCCCATTATTTGGAAACATGCGTTTTTAAAAACCTGCCAAGAACAAATAGCAAAAAGTTCAGTTTAATAGGAGCCTAATGGATTTAATAGGTAACCAACTCCTACTCCATTGGCGAAATTTCGTAATGGAATCAACTAATGTATGTACCGGGTGAGCAAAACGTCAGTATAAATCTGAAAACTGAATCAATCATGGAATAATGTAGATAGAGAGGTACAAATTGACACACATGCTTGGAATGACATGGGGTTGTATTCGAAACAAAAAAATACAAAATTTAAAAAAATGTCCGACAGATTGCGCTTCATCTGATCAGAATAGCAATAATTAGCATAACAAAGTAAGACAAAGCAAAGATGAGGTTCTTTACAGGAAATGTTCAATATGTCCACCATCATTCCTCAAAAATAGCTGTAGTCGAGGAATAATGTTGTGAACAGCACTGTAAAGCATGTCCGAAGTTATGGTGAGGCATTGGCGTCGGATGTTGTCTTTCAGAATCCCTAGAGATGTCGGCAGTCTGCCTTCGGCAGTGACACAGTGCGGACCGTGTTGCCTGCCGGCCGCGCTGTGGTGCGCGTGCCTGTTTGTTTACGCCGGAGCAGCTTCGCGTGTGCGGTGTTGTGAGTATAGAACGAGATGGCACACTCGTACAGAAAAACGACTTTGAAGTTCAGTTTTGCGAACGACTATACACGACCAAAGGCACACGAGGTTGAACGTTTCTTCAGAGAAGAGGTAAAAATCGATCCACAGGAAATCGTGGGGATCAATTTATCGCTCGTTTCAAGCGTCGTCTATGTCAAGCTTGTTGACGAGGCTGCTTGCGAAAGACTTCTACAACGATCACCGAACGGGTATCGTTTCTGTCATGCCGACGGGAATGTTGGTGCAGTTACAGTCGATCACGCGGGAATGGGGATCCGCACTATACGAGTCTTCGAACTTCCGTTTGAGGTCCCGTCTGAACTTGTTACCGACGCCTTTCGACCATACGGTACAGTTCTATCCCATGTGGCCGAAAAATGGACGAGTTTTACCACGTACCCCGTTTTAAATGGGGTGAGACAAATACGGATAGAACTGCGCAAGCACGTCCCCTCTTATTTGTACATAGGAGGTTGTCGAGCGATTATAATCTATGATGGGCAACCTCGCACTTGCTCGGGGTGCGGGAAAGAAGGTCCGCTCGGAATGCCTCCAGCGACGTTTAGTGCAAACTCCATGGGATGACGTTCAGGCGCCACAACCGATGACTGTCTTACCGTTGACCTTTGTGGAAGCCCTGAGAGGCGACGTGAGGGAGACTTCCGATGGGCACCAGCAGCTGCCCCCTATAGAGAACATGGACACCAACGGACTGGAACTCCGACCACCGGTTCCACCACAGCAGACACAAGACACCACAGAAGAGAGGCAGCTGACGGCCGCTCCAGGATCATCCGTGGTGGTTGCCAGTGCTTCCACCGAGAGCGTGATAGGCCAGGCCCAAGACGGAGGACACGCAACCCCAACAGCCGATGCGGAAGCAAGGCAACGGAAACAGCGTTCCCGAAGAGAAGAAAGAAGCGTCGACTGACTTCTGCTGACGATAGCCACAGTCCCGAGGGGACAGTGGACGACAACGACAGTATCGACCTGAGACCAGTGGATTCAACAGATACCGAGATGACGATGCAGGAACTACACAGCGACGATAACTTGAACTCTCCTTCTGGTGACCGGAAGGCGGAAGTGGAGATGACAACTGTCCAACATCAGAGCGATGACAACGTTACCTCCCATCCTTCGACCAGTTCCGGAAATATGCTGGGGGATTGGGCGCAAGAAATGGACCAACAGGAACGGGATGAAAATACGAACGCGACGATTGAGGACAGTCCTGGCCGGAGGCCTGGAGGGGTCGGGAAATGTTGACCAACTTAGTGTGTTGAGGAGCGCCGGGGGTGCAGATGGACGCTTAATGACACCGCCCTACAACTGATGAACACAAGCCAGGCGTACCGCGTTGCCACGATAAACATTAATGGCATACGGTCACCGCTTAAAATTCAAATTCTGAAAGATATGTTACGCGCTGCGGACGCGGATATTGTACTCTTACAAGAAGTGCGTTTCACATCGCCGCCAGAGTTCTACGGTTACGAGGCACATTATTCAGTGCACGATGAAAGTGGATGCGGTGTGGCGATTCTCACCAGGGAAGGAATAGGAGTGGAGGACGTCAGGTCTCTCCCTTCGGCACGCGGCATAGCGATCACTGTCGACGGCGTTCGTTTCATCAATTTATACGCACCATCTGGCTCCACAAAACGAAGAGAAAGGGCGACTTTTTACACCGAAGAGATAGCACCGTTGTTCGCTGGACGCTTTGATAACTATGTAGTGGGCGGTGACTTTAATTGTGTCGTCGACAAAAAGGACCAAGTGCCTCATTATGTGCCATGCATGGAACTGCGTGCGTTGATTACCGAAATGGCGCTTCTGGATACCTGGGAACTGCAGCATGGTGACAGACCGGGTTATACGTTTGTCACGGGACACTCGGCGAGTAGACTTGATAGAGTGTACGTGACACGAGCTCTACGGACGACGATACTGGATGCCGAAATCTGGCCAGCGGCTTTTACGGATCATATGGCGTACGTCTGTACGATTTCACTAACGCGTCAGAAGATATGGCGGAGTAAGGGTCACTGGAAAATGAACTGCGCACTTTTACGTGACACTGACTGTCACCGGTCGATAGAGGCGGCCTGGGAGACCAGCGTTCGCCGCCAACGAGCATACACCTCGGTTCTCCAGTGGTGGATTAAATGCGCAAAACCAACGTTACGGAGAACGTTGATACGATACGGGCAGGACAAATCGCAGTGGAACCGCACAACGGCTGATTTTTATTTTACAGCCCTGAGGGAGCTGATGACCCAACAACCATCGCCGGAAAGGCACACGGCCATGCGCAGGATAAAAGCCAAGTTATTACAGCTGACGAGACTAAGAATGGAAGGTATAATGGTCCGGGCGAGATTGGCGGACACAGTTGCTGCCGAAACCCCCTCCATGCACCACGTGGTACGTGAACGCCAACGACGACGCAGGACATTGATCAGGGAACTAATCTCTGAAACTGGCCAGCCAGTTGTGCACCAGCGTGATATTGCGCATGTGTTTACCGACTATTTCCGCCAGTTATATGGACCTGTACATGTGAACCACGAGATACTACATGATGTCATCTCGGAAATGCCAGATAGAGGACCACCACTGGATGCAGAGACCTTCATCACAGCGATAACAGAGGATGAGCTGACAGACGCAATTGCCAGGGGGGCTCCGAACAAGTCCCCTGGACAGGACGGCTTCCCAATTGAATTTTACCGCGCCTTTGCATACCTCATGGGACGGACCTGGATTCAGATGTACAACGAACTCCTGTTACCGCAGACTGAGATACCTGCCGAGTTCACGGAGGGTATCATCATCCCCATACCCAAACCACGCGGTGGCAGAAATCCAGGAGATTATAGACCACTCACTCTCTTGAACTGCGACTACAAGATTTTCGCGCGCATCCTTGGGGCTCGCCTGCGGTCTTCACTATCTGATAGACTCCTCATAGATCAAACTTGCCTCGGCGGTAAGAGCAACGTACATACGGCGCTCAGTGACTACCGAGATATCATCGCATTAGCAGCGGCATGCCGAGTGCGTGCGGCACTCGTCGCTATTGACTTCGATCATGCATTCGACAGAGTGGATCATACCTTTTTGCATGCGGTGATGGACAGATTGGGAATCCCACAGGCCTTCATCCTAGTGATCATGCGACTGTTACACGGCGTACGATCAAAGGTCTCGGCGAATGGGCGGGGCACTGACTACATTGTTATTTCAAGGTCAGTTCGTCAAGGTTGCCCCCTGTCGATATTTTTGTATGCAATGGCTTTGGAACCCTGTTTATATGGTCTCCGAAGACGGTTGGAGGGAGTGCCGTTGCCACAACTGACCTTTCATTGCCGCGCTTATGCTGACGATGTAATGCTGGTGGCACGAACAGGCGAAGAAGTACGTACGGCGTTGGCATGGATACGGCGATACGGGATGGCGGCAGGAAGCGTGCTTAATCTACAAAAATCGCGTTGCATGAATGTCGGTCGAGGATTACAACCGGGGGAGGAAGGGCCGCTCATCTTAGTTAAGACCGTAAAATGCCTAGGTATTACGTTCCACACGGATGTGCAGCGGACAGCAGCGGATAACTACCGACGCATATTAAAGCTGATGCGGACAATGGTGCTGTTACAGAAATTAAGGGCGTTGGATATGATTCAGAGGGTGACCTATGTTAACGTATACCTAGCACCGAGACTCACTCACGTAGCGCATGTCCTGCCTTTAACGCGCACAATGGCATCACGCATACAAGCAACTTTCGGAACCTACGTGAGTGTGGGACACCTGTTTAAGATCCGATACACAACGCTTACGCTACCACCTGGAGAGGGTGGACTTGGTCTAGTGAACGTATATGAAAAGGCACGGGCGTTATTCGTCAGTACGATTTTCCGACAGTGGCGCGGCCAATTTCGCAATATCTCGGGTGCGTTGGCCGATGTACTAGCGCCCACTTCAATGCTGCCCCCAGTCGATGTGGGCCATATTTCACCGAAGCTGTCACACTTCAAGTCTTTTTTTTTGGAACTTAGCTATGTCAGAGATTCCTTCCCAACAACACGACTACCGACGACGCGAGACGTATACCATCTCTTACTGCGCCGGTGTCCCAGGAATACCCTGGAAAAGAAGTACCCAGACAAGAACTGGCGACAGATCTGGCGCGTTATACGGAACGTTTACCTCCCAACGTCGGTACGCTCAACATGGTATGTGGTGATAAATAGGAAGTTCGCAACGAATCAACGGCGGCACGCGATTCATTTGGCAGACACTCCACTATGTTTAGGCTGCGCAACAGTGGACACTGATGAACATCGTTTAGCATGTAGTGGGACGGCTCCAGTGTGGCAGTTGACACAACAGATATTGGCGTTCCTGTTACGCTCCGCCCCTCACACAATTTCATCAGACACACTTTTTTTCCCCCAAGAATCTTATTTCCCAGTCCAAAAAACCAATGCAGTGACATGGGTGCGGGGAATGGTGGTGGGCTACGTGTATAACGAATCGGAAAAGGACAAAATTGATTTTTGGCATTTTATCTTGGATGGGCACACGAAGCTGCAACGGCATAAGAAATATAGGCAAGACTTCGCTAATTACTTGCGACTTACATTTACCGACCCGCCGGCCAGATGGGGTGTGACGGGTGAGAGATGAGATAGACGAAGAAGCCGAGATTGACATCGATCACACTTACGGACCCTTAGTTAATTTCGAAAAGACGACCCAGTCTTACACCAACGTCTGGAGAACGAGTCGATAGATGGCTCTCTTGCTCTATCGAACGTCGGGTCGTGAGCAGGTGTCGCCCCCGACACGAATTTCATTTCATTACTACAGGAGCATGTTTCTTTTGTATTTGTACTATCCGCAATGTCTTCATGTCTTTCATTTGAGCATTTTCAGTTTTATTTATTTCCTTAATTAATTAATTTTCTAATTAGCCACTTTTGTCAACATATGGAATTTGTAGACACTATTTATGCGATAGTACAACAACATGTATGTCAGCAAAGGTGGTAAGCCTGACATAAAAAAAAAAATTGGTAGAACGCTTGCAAAAAAAAAAAAAAATAAAAGAAAAAAAATTGGTAGAGCACAAAAAAATGGTACAGCACTAAAAAAAAGGTGTAGCGTCTAAAAAAAAAGTTGGTAGAGCACTTGCCCGCGAAAGGCAAAGGTCCCGAGTTCGAGTCTCGGTCGGGCACAAAGTTTTAATCTGCCAGGAAGTTTCATATCAGCGCACACTCCGTTGCAGAGTAAAAATTTCATTCTGGAAATATCCCCCAGGCTGTGGCTAAGCCATGTCTCCGCAATATCCTTTCTTTCAGGAGTGCCAGTTCTGCAAGTTTCGCAGGAGAGCTTCTGTAAAGTTTGGAAGGTAGGAGACGAGATACTGGCAGAAGTAAAGCTGTGAGTACCGGACCTGAGTCGTGCTTCGGTAGCTCAGTTGGTAGAGCACTTGCCCGCGAAAGGCAAAGGTCCCGAGTTCGAGTCTCGGTCGGGCACACAGTTTTAATCTGCCAGGAAGTTTCAACACATTTTATGTTACGTTCCGATTATGATCAAACAAAGAAAATATGCTCCCTGAAATGGATATGTAATGTTGTCTTACTAGAGACACTGCAATTACTTTCTTGTGTCAAAGCTTGCTTCCACACAAGTACACGTGTTGAAGACCCAAGGCTTCACGTCGACATACCTAAAACGTCACGTTCTTGCATATCTACCGAAATTCTTTCCGTTTACCTGCAAAGTTCAATAACATCGAAAGTAGCATTAGTTAAATTGTCCAGTGGAGATCTCAAAGTCTCAGCTATTTTTGTCAATAGCTACTCACCGGAGTTCGGAGTATGGAAGAATAAAGATGAATGAGAGGAATGGGGCTAGAATTAGCCAAAACATGATAAGGACACTTGAATCTTAGGGATTAATAACTTTTTATTTTATCACCACGTCTAGCAAATACAGTGCTTTTTGTGACAACTGCTTCTGAGCCAAAAACTCCACCGTCATTTGTATTAAGCTGTCACAATTAAACTTAAATGTGAACATCCCATCTCCCTGCATGTTTAATCGTTTGAAGCACACGTAGATGATTTAGTTTTAGGATACACGTCCATTTTTAACTAGAGAAATAGGGTTTCCTCTGTTGTATTAGATTTTACCCTGGTCCTACTGATCTGTTCCCAGAATATGGGTTTAAAACGCAATTTTTACATAGTGCGTGTGGGCTGTTGCTGCCATCGTGATTTCTTCTGATAGAGAATCTGACAGTACTGCAATAACGTCATCCACATTTCTCAGAGCCAAGATAAAGTTTATAGAGTCCAGTAGCGTGTGACGCCTAATATTGCGGTTTGAACTGAAGAATGCCCCACAGAGGCAGGCTCAAAGATGTGGGAATACTAACTGCTGCTTCCCAATATAAGTGTTCCGCAATATCTTTTGTCATATTCAGTATACCTTGTTTCCAACCCAACAGTTCGCAGAATCAGTAGAGTTACCCACATAAAGGATAATATACTTTTGTAGTCTTGAAATGTGCCCATTATTTGGAAACATGCGTTTTTAAAAACCTGCCAAGAACAAATAGCAAAAAGTTCAGTTTAATAGGAGCCTAATGGATTTAATAGGTAACCAACTCCTACTCCATTGGCGAAATTTCGTAATGGAATCAACTAATGTATGTACCGGGTGAGCAAAACGTCAGTATAAATCTGAAAACTGAATCAATCATGGAATAATGTAGATAGAGAGGTACAAATTGACACACATGCTTGGAATGACATGGGGTTGTATTCGAAACAAAAAAATACAAAATTTAAAAAAATGTCCGACAGATTGCGCTTCATCTGATCAGAATAGCAATAATTAGCATAACAAAGTAAGACAAAGCAAAGATGAGGTTCTTTACAGGAAATGTTCAATATGTCCACCATCATTCCTCAAAAATAGCTGTAGTCGAGGAATAATGTTGTGAACAGCACTGTAAAGCATGTCCGGAGTTATGGTGAGGCATTGGCGTCGGATGTTGTCTTTCAGAATCCCTAAAGATGTCGGTCGATCACGATACACTTGCGGCTTCAGGTAACCCGAAAGCCAATAATCGCACGGACTGTGGTCTGCGGACCTGGGAGGCCAAGCATGACCAAAGTGGCGGCTGAGCACACGGTCATCACCAAACGACGCGCGCAAAAGATCTTTCACGCGTCTAGCAATATGGGGTGGTTCTGATAAAACCCCATGTCATTCCAAGCATGTGTGTTAATTTTTCCCTCTCTATCCACATTATTCCGTGGTTTTTTAAGTTTTCAAATTTATACTGACTTTTTGATCACCCAGTATTATCGATAGTATCAAATAACATATCAGTTTCGCAAACCCTGAATTTGGCGACTCGTCATGTATTAATATGACTAATGAAAGTAAGTATTGTAAAATGCTTTCAGTTTCATGATGCTTGGCTTCAAAAGCGTAGCAGTCATCCATTGCACTTCAGTTTATACGCGTTTACAGTACTTGTTTATAAGTTTGGTATTACCTCTTAAATGAAAATCTCATTGTGATTTTTGACGTATTCTACATCCATAAGGACCATTTACAAAGTAACTGAGAAAGTGTGAAAGGAACGTTATCATTTATTTTTGTAAATATGTATTGCGTATTGTTGTTTTATGACATGTTCTACATCCTCGAGAATATCCTCTGTATCTACGGCACAAGAAATGTACAGTTCAACCTAATCTAATCTTGACGACCTGTACTATTCATTTTTGTTCCTATGTTTATATGACTGAAGGTTGACGTTAATCTTTACACAACGGCCTTAAGGAATATTATAGACGGGACTGTAAAGAATAATAGTTACAATTTGTACCTTCATACTTGGAATGTGCGATGTTTGTAGCCACCTAATTACAGGCTATGTTTTGCGTAGTGGTAGGGCTCAACTACCTCTTCCGTTTGTAAGACGGATGTTTTCACTCAGTCGTAATGTGTACACGTCGGTTTTATGGCACTAGTGTATTTCTTGTACGGAAACATTACCGGAATGAATTTCTGGATTTTTAGTTGCGCAGGAAGTATTACAGGGCATTTCACATCTACACCTACATCATATTCCGCAAGCTGCGGTGGGTACTAAGCCCTCCAACCGTGTTCCACTCGCGAATAGCGCGTGGGAAGACTGATTGTCGGTAGACCTCCGCATTGGCTCCTATATCTCGAATTTTCTCAACATGGTCATTACGCGAGACGTATGTGCGGGGAAGTAATATGTTGTCCGACTCTTCCCGGAAAGTGGTCTCTCGAAATTTCAATAGTAAGTCTCTGCGTGATGCACTGTTGTGTCTAGACAAGACAGCCTAGACACAATGAGAGGAAGCCGAATGGCACGCGCTGAAACTCATGCAGGCTGGCGTGAGGTCTGAAACAGGATACGTAATGAATGCTATAACGAAAAGTACGTAGCGTCTGGAATACTTAACTTTAATCCACATTTGTAGAACATCGCTCTTGATGATACATTAATAGAATCTCAATATCTATACTGGTAATGGCGGCTTGCTAGGTCGTAGCAAATGTAGCTGAAGGCTATGCTACCTATCGTCTCGGCAAATGAGAGCGTAGTTGTCAGTGAACCGTTCCTTGCAAAGTCGGCTGTACAACTGGGGCGAGTGCTAGTACGTCTCTCTAGACCTGCCGTGTGGTGGCGCTCGGTCTGCAATTACTGACAGTGACGACACGCGGGTCCGTCGCATACTAGCGGACCGCGGCCGATTTAAAAGCTACCACCTAACAAGTGTGGTGTCTGGCGGTGACACCACATGCACAACGCCTCTCTTGTAACGTCTGCTAATGGTGTTTGTTGAGCATCTCCGTAACGCTCTTCCCTGGATCTTCTCTATCTCTTCTATCAATCTGATAGGGATCCCAGACAGATGAACAATACTCAAGAATGGATAGAACAATCGCCTTATAAGCTACTTCCTCCGTGTATGAGTCACACTTTCTCAAGATTCTTCCTGTGAGACTGAGTCTGGCATGTGCTTTTTCCACTATTTGCTTTGTGTGGTCATTCCACTTAAGGCCTCTCTGGATGGTTACTCCTAGATATTTTACGGCAGATACTGTTTCCAGCGCTTGTTCATCAATAGTGTATCTATATAATAGAGGATTTCTTTTCTTATGTATGAGCAATATGTTATATTTATTTACGTACCGGGTCAACTGCCAGAGCCTGCACCGTTCGTCATTTCTCTGGGTGTCATTCTGCAAATCATTCCTACCTTACGGTGCAGCTACTTTTTTTATAGACAACCGCATCATCTGCGAACAGTCTTCAAGAAGTCTTATATGTATTGTAATCAGTACGGTACTCCGGAAATGACCTTTGCATCTGCCGATTTTGTTCCGCTAAGAGCGATGTGTTGAGTTCTGTCTACAAGGAAGTCTTGATTCCAGTCGCATATATGCTCGTATTTTTTTCACTAAACGGCAGTGTGGGACGGTGTGAAATGCCTTCTTGAAGTCAATGCACATGGCATCACCCTGACCGCCACTGGCTATGGCCCTGTGGATCTCATGGAGGAACAGAGCGAGATGAGCTTCTCAGGATCTCTGTTTGCGGAATCCATGTTGATTTCTACAGAGGAGACATTCCTTCTCCAAAGACATCATAATTCTTGGGCGTAAAACATGTCCCATAATTCGACAACAGATTAACGTCAACGATATATGTCTATAATTGTGTGGATCTGTCCTAAAACTCTTCTTAAAAACGGGAATGACCTGCGGTTTCTTCCAGTCGCTGGGTGCCCTTCGTTGCTCAAGCCATCTACTATAAATTACTGCTAGATTGGGAGCAAGTTTTTCGCATAATCTTTGTAGAGTATTATAGATATCTCATCTGGTCCTGACGCCTTCCACTGCAAAACCAGTGTAGTTCTTCTTCTATTGTTGGTGTTGTGGTCTTCAGTCCTGAGACTGGTTTGATGCAGCTCCCAGTACTTACTGCAACCTACATCCCAGTACTTACTGCAGCCTACATCCTTCTGAATCTGCTTAGTGTATTCATCTCTTGGTCTCCCTCTACGATTTTCACCCTCCACGCTGCCCTCCAACACTAAATTGGTGATCCCTTGATGCCTCAGAACATGTCCTACCAACCGATCCCTTCTTCTAGTCAAGTTTTCCACAAACTTCTCTTCTCCCCAATCCTATTCAGCACTTCCTCATTAGTTATGTCATCTACCCATCTAATCTTCAGCATTCTTCTGTAACACCAAATTTCGAAAGCTTCTATTCTCTTCTTGTCCAAACTGTTTATCGTCCATGTTTCACTTCCATACATGGATACACTCCATACAAATACTTCCAGAAACGACTACCTGACACTTAAATCTATACTCGATGTTAACAAATTACTCTTCTCCAGAAACGCTTTCTTTGCCATTGCCAGCCTACATTTTATATCCTCTTTACTTCGACCATCATCAGTTATTTTGCTCCTCAAATAGCAAAACTCCTTTAGTACAGGGTTATTACAAATGATTGAAGCGATTTCACAGCTCTACAATAACTTTATTATTTGAGATATTTTCAAAATGCTTTGCACACACATACAAAAACTAAAAAAGTTTGTTTTAGGCATTCACAAATGTTCGATATGTGCCCCTTTAGTGATTCGGCAGACATCAAGCCGATAATCAACTTCCTCCCACACTCGGCGCAGCATGTCCCCATCAATGAGTTCGAAAGCATCGTTGATGCGAACTCGCAGTTCTGGCACGTTTCTTGGTAGAGGAGGTTTAAACACTGAATCTTTCACATAACCCCACAGAAAGAAATCGCATGATGGAAGTGCGGTGGAGCACCATCCTGTTGAAAGATGAAGTCTGCGCTGTCGGTCTCCAGTTGTGGCATGAGCCAATTTTCCGCGGGCTACGCGTGAAACTTGCCCGCACGCGTTCAACCGTTTCTTCGCTCACTGTAGGCCGACCCGTTGATTTCCCCTTACAGAGGCATCCAGAAGCTTTAAACTGCGCATACCATCGCCGAATGGAGTTAGCAGTTGGTGGATCTTTGTTGAACTTCGTCCTGAAGTGTCGTTGCACTGTTATGACTGACTGATGTGAGTGCATTTCAAGCACGACATACGCTTTCTCGGCTCCTGTCGCCATTTTGTCTCACTGTGCTCTCGAGCGCTCTGACGGCAGAAACCTGAAGTGCGGCTTCAGCCGAACAAAACTTTATGAGTTTTTCTACGTATCTGTAGTGTGTCGTGACCATATGTCGATGAATGGAGCTACAGTGAATTTATGAAATCGCTTCAATCATTTGTAATAGCCCTGTACTTTAAGTGTCTCATTTCCTAATGTAATTCCCTCAGCCTCACCCGACTGACTACGACTACGTTCCATTATCTTCGTTTTGATTTTGTTGATGTTCATCTTATATCTTCCTTCAAGACACTGTCCATTCCGTTTACTGCTCTTCCAAGTCCTTTGCTGTCATTGACAGAATTACAATGTCATCGGCGAACCTCCAAGTTTTTATTTCTTCTCCATGGATTTTAATACCTATTCCGAATTTGTCTTTTGTTTCCTTTACTGCTTGCTGAATATACATATTGAATAATATCGGGGAGAGGCTACAACCCTACCTCACTCCCTTCCAAACCACTGCTTCCCTTTCATGTCCCTCGACTCTTATAACTGCCATCTGGTTTCTGTACAAATTGTAAATAGCCTTTCGCTCCCTGTATTTTACCCCTGCCACCTTTAGAATTTGAAAGAGAGTATTCCAGTCAACATTGTCAAAAGCTTTCTCTAAGTCTACAAATGCTAGAAACGTAGATTTGCCTTTCCTTAATCTTTCTTCTAAAATAAGTCGTAAGGTCAGTATTGCCTCACATGTTCCAGTATTTCTACGGAATCCAAACTGATCATCCCCGAGGTCGGCTTCTACTAGCTTTTCCATTCGTCTGTAAAGAATTCGTGTTAGTATTTTTCAGCTGTGGCTTATTAAACTGATTGTTCGGTAATTTTCACATCTGTCAACACCTGCTTTCTTTGGGATTAGAATTATTATATTCTTCTAGGAGTCTGAGGGTATTTCGCCTGTCTCATACATATTGCTCACCAGATGGTAGTGTTTTGTCAAGACTGGCTCTCGCAAGGCCGTCAATAGTTCCAATGGAATGTAGTCTACTCCCGGGGCCTTGTTTCGACTCAGGTCTTTCAGTGCTCTGTCAAACTCTTCACGCAATATCGTATCTCCCATTTCATCTTCCATTTCCATAATATTGATCTCGAGTGCATCGACCTTGTACAGACCCTCTATATACTCCTTCCACCTTTCTGCTTTCCCTTCTTACGCAATCTATTACCTCAATTACTCTAATTTCGAAGTTCACACGACAATTGAAAAGGAAGGACCGTGTTATAGTCTTCCGCGGTGAAACAATTTCAGAAGACCGGATTGACTATTTCGGCCTGCTCTCTGTTATCTTGCGTTTCGATGTCAGTGTGGTCACTGAGTGAATGAATAGACGATTTTAACTCAATTATTGATTTTACGAGAACATACAATCAACACCTCTTAAGGTTTTTACTCAGATCGGTTGATAAAGTTTTACTTTAAAAGTCATTGAACGTTGCTCTCATTGCTCCCCTGAACTCATTTTCGCTTCGTTAAGGTTTACTTTTGTCAGCTAGGTCTTAGATGGAGTTTTGTTTGTTTACGAAGCAGTTTTTTAACACAGCTATGAAACCATGGTCGCTCTTTCCCATCCCTTAATACTTTACTCTAAATGTAGTTGTCTAGGATATATTGCACGATTCCGTTGAATTCTTTCCATTCGTTTTCCACATCTTCGTCCTCATCACCGAATGTTTGTTGCTGACTGCTCAGACACTTTGAAATTTGTATCTTGTCACACTTGCTAGGCAAAAATATCTTCCTACTTTTCTCAACATTCTTTGTCAGACCAGTTGTCGTAGACGCTATCACTGCCGTATGGTCACTGATACCTTCCTCTGCGTTAACTGATTCGATAAGCTCATATCTGTTTGTTGCCGGGATGTCTAGGACGTTACCCTCACGACTTGATTCTCTATCTGGTGAAAGTAATTTTCGGACAAGACATTCAGAACGTCACGAGAATTCCTGTTTCTGGCACCAGTTTGAGAGCATGACACTCCCAATCTATACCTAATAAGTTGAAGTCACCACCTATTACAACAGAATGATCACGAAAACCATTAACGATCCTCTGCAAGTTCTGCTGCGCTCTATCAATAGAGCTCCTGCCCCAGGCGGTCTGTAAAAGCACCCGATTCCCACTTGTGACCGATCTTTGGTACTTAACTTCACGCAGAATAATTCATAATCGGAATCCGTGATAATCTCGCTAGATTTTATCGGGTTTCTTACTGCAATAAACAGGCTGCCATCATTGGTGATTAACCTATCCGTACGATAAATATTCCTATCTGAACTTAGGATTTCGTTGTCATTAACGTCTGATTTCATCCAAGTTTCTGTTCCTAATAGTATCTGCGCGTTATAACCTTCAGTAAGCGATACTAATTCTGGGACCTAATCTCGGATGGTCCTGCAGTTTACTAAAATCATGGTCACCTTTCCTGTCTCTCCGACGGCATTGTGGCTAATGTGCCAGGCAAATTGTCTTTGATACCAAGGGAGGGTTTCTCGAGCCTAAAAAACTCCGTGTGCACATCACACATACTCCGCTACCGCATCTTGCGTGTAGTGCACGCCTGACCTAGTAAGGGGAACCCTACAATTCTGTACCGCATTGCGGCCGAGAAATTCGCATCCGATACCGTCGCAGGGTCATCTGAGCCTCTGGTTTCGACGTTTCACTCTCGTCCAAGACAGAGGACCCCGATCAACCCTGGGTTGTTGTTGTTGTCGTCTTCAGTCCTGAGACAGGTTTGATGCAGCTCTCCATGCTACTCTATCCTGTGCAAGCTTCTTCATCTCCCAGTACTTACTGCAGCCTACATCCTTCTGAATCTGGTTAGTGTGTTCATCTCTTGGTCTCCCTCTACGATTTTTAATCTGCACGCTGCCTTCCGATGCTATATGTCTGATCCCTTGATGCCTCAGAACATGTCCTACCAACCGGTCCCTTCTTCTTGTCAAGTTGTGCCACAAACTCCTCTTCTCCCCAATTCTATTCAATACCTCCTCATTAGTTATGTGATCTAACCGTCTAATCTAAACTATTTATCGTCCACGTTTCACTTCCATAGATGGCTACCCTCCATACAAATACTTTCAGAAAGGACTTCCTAACACTTAAATCTATACTCGATATTAACAAATTTCTCTTCTTCAGAAACGCTTTCCTTCCCATTGCCAGTCTACATTTTATATCCTCTTTACTTCGACCATCATCAGTTATTTTGCTCCTCAAATAGCAAAATTCCTTTAGTACTTTAAGTGTCTCATTTCCTAATGTAATTCCCTCAGCATCACCCGACTGACTACGACTACGTTCCATTATCCTCGTTTTGCTTTTGTTGATGTTCATCTTATATCTTCCTTCCAAGACAATGTCCATTCCGTTCAACTGCTCTTCCAAGTCCTTTGCTGTCTCTGACAGAATTACAATGTCATCGGCGAACCTCAACGTTTTTATTTCTTCTCCATGGACTAATACCGACTCCGAATTTCTCTTTTATTTCCTTTACTTCTTGCTCAATATACAGATTGAACAACATCGGGGAGAGGCTACAAACCTATGTCCCTTCCTTCCCAACCGCTGCTACCCTTTCATGCCCCTCGACTCTTACAACTGCCATCTGGTTTCTGTACAAACTGAAAATAGCCTTTCGCTCCTTGTATTTTACCCCTGACCCCTTTAGAATTTGAAAGAGAGTATTCCAGTCAACATTGTCAAAAGCTTTCTCTAAGTCTACAAATGCTAGAAACATAGGTTTGCCTTTCCTTAATCTATTTTCTAAGATAAGTCGGAGGGTCAGTATTGCCTCACGTGTTCCAATATTTCTGCGGAATCCAAACTGATCTTCGCCGAGGTCGGCTTCTACCAGGTTTTCCATTCGCCTGTAAAGAATTCGCGTTAGTATTTTTCAGCTGTGACTTATGAAACTGATAGTTCGGTAATTTTCACATCTGTCAACACCTGCTTTCTTTGGGATTGGAATTATTATATTCTTCTTGAAGTCTGAGGGTATTTCGCCTGTCTCATACATCTTGCTCTCCAGATAGTAGAGTTTTGTCAGGACTGGCTCTCCCAAGGCCGGCAGTAGTTCGAATGGAATGTTGTCTACTCCCGGGGTCTTGTTTCGACTCAGGTCTTCACTGAAACTGTCAAACTCTTCACGCAGTATCGTATCTCCCATTTCATCTTCATCTACATCCTGTTCCATTTCCATAATATTGGCCTCAAGTACATCGCCCTTGTATAGACCCTCTATAAACTCCTTCCAACTTTCTGCTTTCTCTTCTTTGCTTAGAACTGGTTTTGCATCAACGCTCTTGATATTCATACAAGTGGCTCTCTTTACCCCTTGTGAGATAAGCCTCTACATCCTTACATTTGTCCTCTAGCCATCCCTGATTAGCCATTTTGCACTGCCTGTCGATCTCATTTTTGAGACGTTTGTATTTATTTTTGCCTGCTTCATTTACTGCGTTTTTTTATTTCCTCCTTTCATCAATTAAATTCAATATCTCTTCTGTTACCCAAGGATTTCTACTAGCCCTCGTCTTTTTACCTATTTGATCCTCTGCTGCCTTCACTACTTCATCCCTCAGAGCTACCCATTCCTCTTCTACTGTATTTCTTTACCCCTTTCCTGTCAATTGGATGCTTATGCTCTTCTTGAAACTCTGTACAACCTCTGGTTTAGTCAGTTTATCCAGGTCCCATCTGCTTAAATTCCCACGTTTTTGCAGTTTCTTCAGTTTTAATCTACAGGTCATAACCAATAGATTGTGGTCAGAGTCCACATCTGCCCCTGGAAATGTCTTACAATTTAAAACCTGGTTCCTAAATCTCTGTGTTACCATTATATAATCTATTTGATACCTTTTAGTATCTCCAGGGTTCTTCCATGTATACAACCTTCTATCATGATTCTTAAACCAAGTGTTAGCTATGATTAAGTTGTGCTCTGTGCAAAATTCTACCAGGCGGCTCCCTCTTTCATTTCTTAGCCCCAATCCATATTCACCTACTACGTTTCCTTCTGTCCCTTTTCCTGCTATCGAATTCCAGTCACCCATGGCTATTAAATTTTTGTCTCCCCTCACTACCCGAATAATTTCTTTTATCTAATCATGCATTTCATCAATTTCTTCATCATCTGCAGAGCTAGTTGGCATATAAACTTGTACTACTGTAGTAGGTATGGGCTTTGTGTATATCTTGGCCACAATAATGCGTTCACTATGCTGTTGGAAGTAGCTTACCCGCACTCCTATTTTTTTATTATTATTAAACCTACTCCTACGTTACCCCTATTTGATTCTGTATTTATAACCCTGTATTTACCTAGGTACGATGCAACAAATAGAGAGCTTAGCCTGCACCCCGCGTACGATGCTAGTTGTCTTCACCAAATCAGCCATCCGCCGAAAGGAGCCGAAGATGCCACCAGCATCCAAGCAGCAGGTATCATTCGTGGCTACATGTGTCTCTATATGAAGCCGGTTGCACTCTCTGCTCTCGACAGCCACCGGCAGGGCCTCCTCCACATCACAGACGAGATCCCCCGGCAAACATACCGAGTGCACACTGGCATCCTTTCCCGCGTTGCCTGCTATCTCCCTGAGAGGCTACATCGCCCGCCTAACATTGGACCTCCCAATGACTATCATACGCACCCTTCGCACACGTCCGGACTGGGCACGAAGCCCGCATCTCGTGGTCGTGCGTTAGCGTTCACGCTTCCCGCGCCCGGGTTCCCGGGTTCGATTCCCGGCGGGGTCAGGGATTTCTCTGCCTCGTGATGGCTGGGTGTTGTGTGATGTCCTTAAGTTAGTTAGGTTTAAGTAGTTCTAAGTTCTAGGGGACTGATGGCCATTGCTGTTAAGTCCCATAGTGCTCAGAGCCATTTGAACCGGGCACGAAATACGGCCGCTGGCCCAACAGTAGGGGCATCCCTTGCTGGCTCAGAGTAACCATCAACACCTGGTAGCTCCTCGTGGCTGTTGTTAAGACGTAGGGAGCCAGCCGCGTGACCTGTTCCCTCCTTCGCCTTTCGCCCAGTGACACCCGAATCCACCACTGTCTGCCAGCCATTCTGGAGTGATGACGGACCGGTCAGATGTTCCGCATCAGAAAATGCACTGACAGATGGGTCCCCAGGGGATTCCAACGGCACCAAAGGCGTCGCAGATGTCGTTCCCGGCGCCCCGATGTTGCCACAACTTTAAGCATTAGCCAGGAGCAAGTCAACGGTCTGCTTCCAGCTGTTTACGGAGAGCAGCCAATTTTCCTTGTTTCCGGTCACAACAAGTACAGTCCCTAACCATGCCGTAGTGTCTGAAAATAGATACAAGATCTCAAATGACACTGTTGAGTTTGGAATGTACGCAAAGTATACCGAGGAGAATGAAGAAACACTAAAAACTGCTCTGGAGATTTATCACTATGTCCTGAGACGGCAGACTCTGAAACAGACATAGATTTCTCTACTGGACGTATCTGGAATTACCTGTTACTAGAAACTCTGCATACTGCATGAGATAAGTATGTGAACTAGAATGCACTTATATAAACCATATACTGTGTACCAGCACGAGGTTTAAACATAGTGGCGTGACCTGACCATCTGAAATGTCGGGAAATTTCACTAGGTAGCCACCTTACACAAGGATGTGTACCAAGATTCACGAAAAAATTAAAACTTACAGTAATTTCCTAAACACTAGTCTGCACAGTAAAATACAAAGGTATAGTTCAGACAATTGCTGCTCGGCTATCGCTGCAGATGCGTCTGTTCGGTTCGGCAACTGTCGGTATTTTTATATGGAATGATCAGTCTAACGAGTATAGAATATTGACTGAAACGGAACAAAAACAAAAAAAAAAGAGAAGTAATACAAGTGAGATTAGTAATAAACGTTGTAAGTAGGCTGTTTATATTTTCTTATTGGCAACGTTACGTAGCGCTCTGTATGAAAATCACTGGCTGTGCTGTGTGCGGTCTGTGGCTAGTTTGCATTGTTGTCTGCCATTGTAGTGTAGGGCAGCTGGATGTTAACAGCGCGTAGCATTGCGCAGTTGGAGGTGAGCCGCCAGCAGTGGTGGATGTGGGGGAGAGAGATGGCGGAGTTTTGAAATTTGTAATACGGGATATTATGAACTGCTATGTATATTATGATTTTTCAACACTATTAAGGTAAATACTTTGTTTGCTCTCTATCAAAATCTTTCATTTGCTAACTATGCCTATCAGTAGTTAGTGCCTTCTGTAGTTTGAATCTTTTATTTAGCTGGCAGTAGTGGCGCTCGCTGTATTTCAGTAGCTTGAGTAACGAAGATTTTTGTGAGGTAAGTGATTTGTGAAAGGTACAGGTTAATGTTAGTCAGGGCCATTCCTTTGTAGGGATTTCTGAAAGTCAGATTGCGTTGCGCTTAAAAAATATTGTGTGTCAGTTTAAGCACAGTCATGTACAATTTTTCTAAGGGGACGTTTCAACGTAACAACAAAGTTGGTGATTACGAAGTAGACGAAGTAACAGTATTCTCCTACATTGGAAGCCAAATTACCTATGACGGACAGAGCAAGGCAGACATCAAAAGCAGACTAGCACAGGAGAAGACGACCTGTCCGAAATTTATCTACTACTATCAAAAACATAGGCCGTACCTTGAGAAATAAATTGATGAGATTGTACGAGTACATTAGGAGTGCGTCACTGTGTGTGGTGAATCACGGACGGTGAAAAAAAGCGGAACAAAAGAGAATCGAAGTTTCTGACATGTGGTGCTACGTATGGACATTGAAAATTAGATGGACTGATAAGGAAAGAGCAGATTCTCTACGAAATCAGCGGAGAAGAAACATACGGAAATCATTGACAAGAAGAAGAGGCAGGACAGTGGCTAGTGTGCTAAAGACATCAGGGAATGACTTCTGTGGTGCTAGAGGGAGTTGTAGAGGACAAGAGGCGCAGGGGAAGATATAGAAAGGAATATATCCAGCAAATAACTGAGGACGTAGGGTGTAAGTACTACTCGGAGATGGAGAGATTGGCACAAGAGAAGAATTCACTCCGGCAGTCAAATAAGAAGGCTGCTACCTTAAAGAAAAAAAAGTGGCGTGACCATTGTTTTAAACTTCTTGATTGATAACAAGTATGGCGAGGAACGGAACATGTAATTGGACACTCACTTTTCGAGGGAAACATTCTTAGTGAACCTGTATTCCAGGTTAGATGCTTCCCGAAAATTTCCGACATGTTCACCAAAACCACGTCGAGTGGAGACTTTCAGAATTTGTGTGTCGTCAGCTGGGACGTAATGATATCCGGAAAATCTGCCGACTTTCCATTCGTCCACAACAGTATAATATTCGTGAAGTCATCAATCTTTTTTTTTTTTTTAATGTGGGAAATAGAATGTTATTCTACAAAGAGTGATAGAACATTAGACATAATTAGTTGTCACTGAGCACCAGTTACAACGATTATTTTAGCCCATAAGCTGTTAACCGAAATTTGTGAATCCATATATTTCGAGCAGCAAGCATTATCCCCGGCTAATAACTGATTAGAAATCTGATTGCTTTAATCGACGTAACTGAATGGCACTGAACACTCAATTTCTCTCATTACTCTACATGTACGACTAAATTGTGCGATTTTATGAAAATGAATTCCACTAGTGACAACAGCTTTGAACTCTTACGGCGTAACAAAAGCGTTAATCTGGTGTAAATGCAGAGAAGTGTTCTCTGTCATCTGCGATGACGCCCATTTGAACGTGCATGCCTCTAAAGCTATGCCAAACTGATATACAGAGTTCTCACTGATTTAATTTCCGATATTAAGCTGTACGGACACACAAGCTCAATCGTTCTCATTTGCATTCAGCCTGTTGTTAAGGGGTATTCGTGGTGCAGTAACTGTTTATGCAGCTGAAGCAAAATGAATCATCAGAACTGCAATAGATTTAGCGGCGACAAAACTGGGGACCACTTCCATATATATGACACTGTGCTGACGTCCGTGTAAAACAATTACGCCTGGGACAAAATCTGTTAGTCTGCTTCCCTCCTGACAAATGTTTCCTTCGGTGACCAACCATAACGTAGGTTTATTTGCATACATGACCCTCCGGTGCAATTCTGCGGACGCTGTGGTTCGTTCATGAAAGACGTGCTATGCCCATAAAATGAATGGCACTGTATCATCGCAACGACGAATCAAAAATCGTGAGGAAGTACTTTCAAATGATTTGATTTGCGTTCAAAGATTTTGATGTTTAGAAATCCATTATTGGAACTGGAAATTTGAGTGGAAATTACAAGGCTGACCCAGTAAGTAAGTTCCATATGGGTACTAAAGATCATTAGCAATTTGTTTTCATTTATATTTTATTGTAGGAAAATCTACACACCTTAAACTGCTTTTGGAAATACACTCCTGGAAATTGAAATAAGAACACCGTGAATTCATTGTCCCAGGAAGGGGAAACTTTGTTGACACATTCCTGGGGTCAGATACATCACATGATCACACTGACAGAACCACAGGCACATAGACACAGGCAACAGAGCATGCACAATGTCGGCACTAGTACAGTGTATATCCACCTTTCGCAGCAATGCAGGCTGCTATTCTCCCATGGAGACGATCGTAGAGATGCTGGATGTAGTCCTGTGGAACGCCTTGCCATGCCTTTTCCACCTGACGCCTCAGTTGGACCAGCGTTCGTGCTGGACGTGCAGACCGCGTGAGACGACGTTTCATCCAGTCCCAAACATGCTCAATGGGGGACAGATCCGGAGATCTTGCTGGCCAGGGTAGTTGACTTACATCTTCTAGAGCACGTTGGGTGGCACGGGATACATGCGGACGTGCATTGTCCTGTTGGAACAGCAAGTTCCCTTGCCGGTCTAGGAATGGTAGAACGATGGATTCGATGACGGTTTGGATGTACCGTGCACTATTCAGTGTCCCCTCGACGATCACCAGTGGTGTACGGCCAGTGTAGGAGATCGCTCCCCACACCATGATGCCGGGTGTTGGCCCTGTGTGCCTCTGTCGTATGCAGTCCTGATTGTGGCGCTCACCTGCACGGCGCCAAACACGCATACGACCATCATTGGCACCAAGGCAGAAGCGACTCTCATCGCTGAAGACGACACGTCTCCATTCGTCCCTCCATTCACGCCTGTCGCGACACCACTGGAGGCGGGCTGCACGATGTTGGGGCGTGAGCGGAAGACGGCCTAACGGTGTGCGGGACCGTAGCCCAGCTTCATGGAGACGGTTGCGAATGGTCCTCGCCGATACCCCAGGAGCAACAGTGTCCCTAATTTGCTGGGAAGTGGCGGTGTGGTCCCCTACGGCACTGTGTAGGATCCTATGGTCTTGGCGTGCATCCGTGCGTCGCTGCGGTCCGGTCCCAGGTCGACGGGCACGTGCACCTTCCGCCGACCACTGGCGACAACATCGATGTACTGTGGAGACCTCACGCCCCACGTGTTGAGCAATTCGGCGGTACGTCCACCCGGCATGCCCACTATACGCCCTCGCTCAAAGTCCGGCAACTGCACATACGGTTCACGTCCACGCTGTCGCGGCATGCTACCATTGTTAAAGACTGCGATGGAGCTCCGTATGCCACGGCAAACTGGCTGACACTGACGGCGGCGGTGCACAAATGCTGCGCAGCTAGCGCCATTCGACGGCCAACACCGCGGTTCCTGGTGTGTCCGCTGTGCCGTGCGTGTGATCATTGCTTGTACAGCCCTCTCGCAGTGTCCGGAGCAAGTATGGTGGGTCTGACACACCGGTGTCAATGTGTTCTTTTTTCCATTTCCAGGAGTGTATTTACCATCTGAAATAAGGCACCTGTCATACCTTGATATTAACTGCAATACATTGACTTCACACAAAGCGGGCTTCTGCAGCGTGAACATGTTTTGGACGTTTGTCACTTGCAAAGTGCTCGTTGGCAAGAAACGTTTTCAAATGAAAAAACAAATGAAAGTTGCATGGAGACAGCTAGGTCCAGAGTGTAAGGGGAGTGGCAGGGCTGTACTTTTGTTTCCCTTTATTGTGAGTTCATGCCTCAGCTGAGGCGGGCTGGCAGCGGCCTATATACATCTCTCTTCGACCGAAAGACTCAACATGAATACACGGAAGGCACAGAATGCATGTAAGACATCGTAAACACAAGATGAACACTTTACAAGAAATCAGAAGTCGTTCGACGAAAGACACTGTAATGAAGGGTGGCAACAGTTGAAAACAGATGAAGACGTCTGGGTGGAGACACGAACATAGCAGAAAACACTGACGAAGACACTGTACACGAAACGAGAGACACTGACGCAACGAAAATCTGGCGACGATCATCGGCGAAACACACACACTGACGTAGGGGGGGTGGGGGGCTGCCTCCAGGTCAAAAGGAGAGGTAGGAGGGTGGGAAGGACGGGGGTGGAGCCAGTGGGAGAAAGAAGAGAGAGTGGGGGTGGAGAGAGGGGGGGGGGTTTGGAAGCCAAGGGAGATGGGTGGAAGCGTGGAAGCGGGAGACATGGGAGAGAGAGGAGAGGGGAAAAGGATGGTGAGAAGGGAGAGAGGGAGCCCTGGGGAAAAAAAGGGGGAATGGGAGGGGAGAGTCAGAGCTGGTAGGAGGGGTAGATGGATGGGACAAGGACATGGGGTAGGGGGAGTTGGCGGAAGCCACCTTGGGAAAGGGTATGGCGGGTGTGAAGATGGAGAGCAGGTGGGATGGAAGAATACGGGCATTGCAGCAGGCTGGGACGGGCGAGAATGGGAGCGGGTGTGAGGAATCGAGCTTGCAGGTGGTGTAAGGTCTCTGTATCCATTCAAGGAAAAGGAGAAGGTGCGGGAAGGGAATCAAGTCATATAGGATCCGCGTGGGGGATGGGAGACAGATGCAATAGGTGAGGTGAAGCACATGGCATTCAAGGATTTGGAGGGACTTAAAGTAGGTGAGAGGGGCGGAGGTTCAGGTGGGATGCGTATAACAGAGTATGGGGTGGATGAGGGATTTATAAGTGCGAAGGATGGTGGAGGGGTCCAGACCCCATGTGCGGCCACAAAGGAGTTTGAGGAGGCGGAGTCAGGAACGTGCCTTGGCTTGGATCATCTGGAGATGAGGATTCCAGGAAGGGCGAAAGTCAAGAGTAACACCAAGGTACTTGAGGGTTAGGAAGAGGTGAATAGGACAGCCATAGATGGTAACTTAAAAATCAAGGAGGCAGAAGGAAGGGGTGGTTTTGCCTACAATGATTGCCTGGGTTTTGGATGATTTGACCTTGAGCAGCCACTGGTAACACCAAGTGGTGAACCAGTCAAAATGGGATTGGAGAAGGTGCTGGGAGCGTGATGGCTTACTGGACAAGGTGCATGAGGGGGGGGGGGGTGAAGGCGGTGGCATGTCCACCGTATATAGAAGGTAGAGAAGAGGGGAGGACGTAGCCCTGGAGCACCAGGACTGTAACCAGTAACACGACTATAACAGCACAGTTGTCACGCTTGCGGCATGGGATCGCACGTTCTCATGCTCAAAGGCAATTCTGCTCACAAGTAAACCTACCCAAGGGATACACTTCAGCTTTGATGCTGTTTGCACTCTTAAAGCATCGAATGCACACCGACCAGCGCAGCGCCGCGAAACGGCATCAAGAAGACGCTGACCTGCGAGCCATTGGAAAGAACCGGCAGCGCCACACCTTCAGGAAGACAGAGTACAGCGCCCTCTGTCAACGCTGATTCGGGCAGGCGGTCATCGCTGGGAGCCCAATTCAGTCGCAGACTTCGAGAACATCAGTACTGAGTAACAGGAAGCCAGTAGTTAGCCTGCGTCCCGTGAGTAGTGATAGTGTGTAAAAGTAATTGCATGCAGGAGGCACAAGAAGTTAAATAATGGTTATGTTCTTTGCAGAAATAAATTGTTATATTAATGAGCATGTGCTATGAGCAGATCATTTTAGATTCCTGCCACCGGCCATCGCCACTTCTCTCATTCTTTGTTTGTGTGAATGTGCCTTTTGTTTGGACCCAAGAGTGTCAGGACGCACTCCAGAAAATTAAAAATGCCTTGTTGAGTGTCAGGTGCCTTGTTCGTTTCGATCCCGCTTCGCCTGTGGTGTTAGTAGTCGAAGCGTCTTTGTATGATATCGAAGTTGTCCTCTCGCACAGATTTGGTTCACAGGAGAGGTCTATTGCTTTCGCTCCCAAGTTAATGATCAAGTTATATTAACTATTCCTATATCGAGAAGGACGCGTTAGCTATTATGTGTGTCGTGACAGAGTTTAACCATTATCTGTTTGGTGGGAAGTTTTACCTAGTGACGGATCACAAGTCACATCACTCTTTGTTCCACCTGCCCAAACTTGTTCCGTCTTGAAGACATGAGCCGAAGAAAGACAATAGGCTGTGCATCCAACACTCGGCTTGTTGCCATCACAATCAATGATGCAAAAAAGGTGTTCCACTCACACCACTTGCCCCCTCCGCTGCTTATGCATTTGTGAAAGGTCGGTCAGCCGAGGGAAAGACGTGAGAAACCGTTTCTTCCTTTTTGCGTCTGTCATGAAACTGCAATAATTCAATGTGGTTGTTGCGCAACAATCAAAGTACATTCTCCATTTTTTGGCCCAAACGGTTCTGTAGTTCTCCATGACTCTGTAGATTTATATAATGTTACAAAAATAATGAAAAAACAATGTCATATTTACCATAGTCAATCAGAAAATGTTTCAACTTGAGAAACAGAGGAAAAATACTGCAAACTTAAAAGTGAAACTCAAATACAAGATTTATATACTTCGTAAAATTAAAAGAATATATGCAATACATGTGTGTGTGTGTGTGTGTGTGTGTGCGTGTATTTGTACGTGTAAAATACACTTACATTATATTTATCCAGGAAAACATATCAAGCAATCCAATATGACAACTGATATTGAAGCATATAAATATCTGTCGTGCGTATAGCGATGTGTCATGCGTACAGCGATACAGTGATATCTCTAGCTTATTTCTGAAAAAGTATCTTTGGAGTACCGCTTCCATATGTGACTGAATTTGTTAAAAACATCGCTATATTTTCGGATTTACTCAGATGTTGAAATAAAAAACAAAGCATTGGAGACAGGGGATTTCGAAAAATATGACGTTTTCAACAAATCTGTGTGCGACGTTGTAATGTACATTAAAAACCGTAGAACCTTTAGTTCAAGGTTTTTTTTATATATCTGTTATGTTGCAACGGTGTTCATTCAAAAACATTAAACTCAGTTTTTTTGAAAAGGGTGTTTCGTCCCCTTAATGGCCATATGGGCACATATAAAAAAAAATGTGTCTCCTGTTGAGCTCTACTCTACAACATATTCAGAGCCAATCAAACCGAAGTTCATCCCTTGGCATTCTATGCCTTTTGTTCCGTATTACAAACCATAATTTCTTCAGTGTCTCACAGTAAGCTGGAGCGTTGGTTGTTGTGGCTCATTCCATCCAGTCCACCCAACAAAATTCCTGACAATGCCAGAAGACGGCACAAATGATTTCTCATGAGAAAGGAGGAGACTATCCTTTCTTGAGTTTCAGAGAATCAGTATGCCACCAGTCATTTTGTTACAGGTGTCTCGCAGCAAATCTACGTCTCATCACCTCTCATCCTCTTAAAAAAATTATTTGCTTCTGCTGCATAGCAAAACTCGAAGACTGCTACCATGCGTTTTCAAACGTCACTTAGTTTTCTCTGCAACCACCGCAGACACAATTGTCGTAGCGTAAATATTCAGTCACAATTTCGCGCAGAAAATTAAAATCAGAAAACTTTACTCATCTATTGGAACGAACTTATGCGTCTATGCAGTGCACAGATTCTTCAGTGAACAACAAAGCGCATCAACTCTGGTCCTTGTTGTGAACATTTTCCTTCCTTTGAGAAATATCCTAACCCACTTTCGCACCATACGTTCACGCATTGCGGTCTCTCCCCATGTTTCGCTTACCTGACGGTAAATTTCACGAGGTTAAACGTACCTCGCATTCGAAAACTTGATAACGGCTCTAATTTCACAGCTGGCAGGCTGATCGATCGATTTTGTCGTGGTCGCTCTTGTATCACGTATCGATACCACACGACAGGCGTCACAGCAGCGGAATTGCTAATTTCCGTCTGACACCGACTGCAGTCGCGCGGTATCTGGCAGACCTAATGATGCACGCTCGCTGCGCCACGCTTACAGTGGCTCAGGACTTTGGACGCCTTCTGCCGCCGCAATATACTTCGGTAACCGCTCTGCCTCACTTTCACTTGAAGCGTTATCACAGTGACACCATAGTTCGTGCTTAGTACAGAAGGTCTCATCCTAGTCAGCACTGTGACAGCTCGACTCTGTTTCTTGCTTCATTATTTGTGTCGAATCTTCGTTCGCGTTTAGAAACAATGAAGTAAATCTTCTGTCTGTTGTATTACCTTGTTCGCTAATCGTTTCTGTTGCTGTCCAGCTTTCTTACGACAACATTTGCCGCATCATTCTGTAGTCCACCTGCCGTTCCCGTCGTGTTCGAAGCTGACAAACGATGACTTCAAACGTTAACGTAATGAAACAAAATGGCTAGGCTACTTCGTCCACGAGTTGAAGGGTGTAACTGCGCAGGCGTGACCTTTCAGCTTTTTATGTGCTGAATAGAAATTATTAGGTCAGTGCTTAATAGAAAATTTTTCTTCATTGTCGTCCAGTTATTCGTTCTTGAGACGAGCTTTGGTCTTACGTTGTTGCAGTTTTTATTCAGAAGATTTATTTATTGCAGCTGTCCACAGACGTGTATGGAGTCCAAACCGTTGCATCTCTACAAAACTACTATAACGCACATCTATTTGAACCTGCAAATTACATTTTTCTTCTCTCTACAGTGTTTATACCTAATTTTACCTCTATCCTTGGATTTGTGATTCTTTTGAAACATCACATATTGCAAGCGTCTTACCCATATTGGTTCCTGAGCACGTTTCACTTCCATATATCGTTAAACTCCAGTGAAATATTTGTGCAAAAGACTTCTTAGGAAAACGAAAATAATCGATGTTAATAGAATTTTGTTTCTGTGTTTTGTGTCATTTTTGCTCTTGCTGACGTCAATTATTTGCTGCTTTCGTTCTCTCCTTTTCTACTGCAATTGTGTAACCTTCAGTGACTTAGACTACACTTCATTACCTTTTGCTATTGCCGGCCGGTGTGGCCGGGCGGTTCTAGGCGCTTCAGTCGGGAACCGCGCGACTGCTACGGTCGAAGGTTCGAATCCTGCCTCGGACATGGATGTCTGTGATGTCCTTTGGTTAAGTTAGGTTTAAGTAGTTCTAAGTTTTAGGGGACTGATGACCTCAGATGATACGTCCCATAGTGCTCAGAGCCATTTTAACCATTTGAACCTCTTGATATTTTTGTTGATGCTCATCTTTCAGCCCCTTCTTAAGGCACGATCCATTCCATTCAACTAATCTTAAATTCCCTTAACAATCTCAGCAGAAAAAGAATGTCACAAGAAATGCTATAAGGATCTATTTGTTCTCCCAGAACTTAAATTCTAGTTCCGGGTTTGTACGTAGTTCCCGTTATCGCTTGCTCAGTATACAAATTCAATAACATTGGGACAGGTTACTCCACCATATTAATCACTTATCAACAACAGCCTCTCTTCCGTTTCTTCGACTCCTTTAAATACACTCCTGGAAATGGAAAAAAGAACACATTGACATCGGTGTGTCAGACCCACCATACTTGCTCCGGACACTGCGAGAGGGCTGTACAAGCAATGATCACACGCACGGCACAGCGGACACACCAGGAACCGCGGTGTTGGCCGTCGAATGGCGCTAGCTGCGCAGCATTTGTGCACCGCCGCCGTCAGTGTCAGCCAGTTTGCCGTGGCATACGGAGCTCCATCGCAGTCTTTAACAATGGTAGCATGCCGCGACAGCGTGGACGTGAACCGTATGTGCAGTTGCCGGACTTTGAGCGAGGGCGTATAGTGGGCATGCCGGGTGGACGTACCGCCGAATTGCTCAACACGTGGGGCGTGAGGTCTCCACAGTACATCGATGTTGTCGCCAGTGGTCGGCGGAAGGTGCACGTGCCCGTCGACCTGGGACCGGACCGCAGCGACGCACGGATGCACGCCAAGACAGTAGGATCCTACGCAGTGCCGTAGGGGACCGCACCGCCACTTCCCAGCAAATTAGGGACACTGTTGCTCCTCGGGTATCGGCGAACACCATTCGCAACCGTCTCCATGAAGCTGGGCTACGGTCCCGCACACCGTTAGGCCGTCTTCCGCTCACGCCCCAACATCGTGCAGCCCGCCTCCAGTGGTGTCGCGACAGGCGTGAATGGAGGGACGAATGGAGACGTGTCGTCTTCAGCGATGAGAGTCGCTTCTGCCTTGGTGCCAATGATGGTCGTATGCGTGTTTGGCGCCGTGCAGGTGAGCGCCACAATCAGGACTGCATACGACCGAGGCACACAGGGCCAACACCCGGCATCATGGTGTGGGGAGCGATCTCCTACACTGGCCGTACACCACTGGTGATCGTCGAGGGGACACTGAATAGTGCACGGTACATCCAAACCGTCATCGAACCCATCGTTCTACCATTCCTAGACCGGCAAGGGAACTTGCTGTTCCAACAGGACAATGTACGTCCGCATGTATCCCGTGCCACCCAACGTGCTCTAGAAGGTGTAAGTCAACTACCCTGGCCAGCAAGATCTCCGGATCTGTCCCCCATTGAGCATGTTTGGGACTGGATGAAGCGTCGTCTCACGCGGTCTGCACGTCCAGCACGAACGCTGGTCCAACTGAGGCGCCAGGTGGAAATGGCATGGCAAGCCGTTTCACAGGACTACATCCAGCATCTCTACGATCGTCTCCATGGGAGAATAGCAGCCTGCATTGCTGCGAGAGGTGGATATACACTGTACTAGTGCCGACATTGTGCATGCTCTGTTGCCTGTGTCTATGTGCCTGTGGTTCTGTCAGTGTGATCATGTGATGTATCTGACCCCAGGAATGTGTCAATAAAGTTTCCCCTTCCTGGGACAATGAATTCACGGTGTTCTTATTTCAATTTCCAGGAGTGTATATTCTGGCTTTCGCATAAATTGGAAATAAGCTTTCGTTCTCTGTATTTTGTTGCTTACAGGATTCTTCTTTCATATTTTGAGGCACATCATAAAAACAGCAGAGTTCTCAAAGCTCCAGCATTAACTCCATGGTTAAAATCGTTAATCCTTTTCTGTCGAAACAGTAAAGGTGCCCTCAAATCCTTATATAACTACATTAGTCCTGACTGAGCAGCAACGTAAACACTGTATACATACCGAAAAATGAATGGCGGCTAAGCGTTCATTGTGTCTAGTGATCACTGTCGGTTAGTTTTGTGAACTTTACGGAATTATGACTAGGTTTATTTTGTTTCCTGCGGCTCCATTTCACAATAATGCAATTCAGAAAACAATTGTTTCTCAGCGTCTAGTATGTGAGTGAAGTTGAGAATTTTTTAATTTCTAAATTTCAAAGTACATCATGGAGAAATTTAAGAATAACATCATGAGATCTCGTAGAACTGTGTCTGCAGTAAAAAAACTAGAGATGCGATATCTGACGTCGCACAGGATGCATGAATATAGAGTTGTCAAGGGACATATGATTGGGTTTTACTCCCTAATAAGCGTGGTGCACCAACACAGACAAATTTTGCTACATGTAGTTCAGAATATTTTTCTGCTCTTACATTTCTCTACTTTATTTTCCCCCATTGTGTCTGTATATTTGATATAACTTACTTTGCTGCAGACATTGAGAGGACAAAGATGGAGAACGACCGCTGACACTCTCTGTATGGTCATCAGGCAGAAATATCCCTCCTTAAAACCCGCTAGAGTTTCCTTGCTAGGACTGCGCCACAGGAGGGAGCATCAGAGGCAATTCGTCTTGCAACCTGGAAGAGCTCACTGCCCATAGGCGTCTCACCAAAGAAGAACTAGCTCCTGGTGCAAACCTACAATACCCTCTATGGAGGTCCCTCAACCGCCTAAGACTGGGCGTCCCCCGATGCAAGACCAACCTGAAGAAATGAGGAATCCTTCCAGCGAGCGCTGACACCTTTTTGCGACTGCAGTGACTGAAGAAGATCCAAGCCACCTATTTGTATGCCCCTCCTGGACAACCCGTACACAATACCAGATGTTTACGAAGGAAATGACGAAGCTATCGCAGCTGACTCGACACGGAAATGAATTAATGACATACTTTGGGAAACTCTTCCTTACTGATAATGCGCTACATGCAGTGTGGCGTTTAGGCCACATTTCTGTTCACGTTTATTACATTTTTGTTGATGTGTCTTAATGTTCAGTGTAGGAAGATTTTGTTATGGGAGGCTAGTGATTAGGTGGGATCGCAAGGCAAACTCATTGAATGACGAATCAGATGGTCACACAGCGTGAGAACGGCCTGTCGAGCAGAGCCGTATCGTACTGAAACAGAGAGAGGGAGAGAGAGGTGGGGGGGGGGGGTGGTAGGGAGAGGGGATTCACCCACAACATTGGACGCCAAGAAGCGAATATTTTAATACTTACGTGCATTATTTAATGTGTGCTGATGACGTTATTTGCGCTGAGAACTTGTTAATAATAATTTCCGTATCACTCAATTCATCAGGAAATAATAATTACAAATTTTAGTTGCTGTTATTGTTTATTGATGGACAGGATTGACCAGTCACAAGTATGCCCTGAGAGGCTGGGGGCCAAACTGCTCAAATTGCTACTAGTCTACGATCGGTTTCGGAGGAGGTAATATATGAATCTGTGTGTAAAATTAGATCTCATGCCAAGGCGGAATAGTTTGCTGAAAAATTGCCTCGGATGACGTACTTGTGCGATGTTATGTTAATACAAGGCAAACTGCGATAGGTTTTCGAGGTGTCAACACACGAAGTGGTGTGTGCAGTGCAATCCCGGGTGAAGATGCAAATGATTGTTGAAGTGGCATCGGGAAACATATTTGTGCAAGCTCTTGTGGATTCTAAGATCGTATGACACATTTTTGTGACTTTTGCGGTCTGCGGGAATTAATGATTAGTGGCCAGGAATATTGTTATGAATATTGACTATAGACTGGCTCTAGAAATCGTTTTAGTGATTTTTAGATAGGACGAATAATACAACATTTTACGATTCTCATTATGCTTAGCACTTAAACCTACCACATTATTATGCACAGTTTATTTCACAAGCTTAAGAGCTCGCGACCGTCGCTAAAGAAACCGATTGGGACAATGTCTACGAGACGCAGGGAAGCGAGTTGACTCAATTCAGTTGCGAGGAATGGGGGACGCAATGGGCTTTTTTATGTTAGCCACACGTAGCATCACTGTGCATCCCGGTGTACATACTGTGGAAGGCGATATCTTGAACATTCATTCCTCTGTGATAGTGTTACAGCAGGACAAAGATTTATCCATAATTTACAGCTGTTGCCCTTTGTTTTCTCTGAGGGACCTGTCTATCGGAATTCTACTGGTCGGTCTACTGCCTGTCTTCCAATATAGCAGATACAACAGTGAAATTAACCGGCTAGTTACAAGATATCTCCAACAGACTTATTTTGGAAATTTGTGGTAAGGTCTCATGGAGCCAAACTGCTGAGGTCATCGGTCGCTAAGCCTACACACTAACTTAAACCAAGTTACGCTAAGGACGAGAAATACACCCATGCCAGAGGGATGACTCGAACGTCCGCCGGGGCGGGGGGGGGGGGGCGGGGGAGCCACATGAACCGTGACAAGACGCCCTAGACCGCACGGCTACTGCGCGCGGCTCCACAGACTTATCTTCTGGCACCATGCTGAAGGGCATTCTCACATATATATATCTACATCTACATGACTATTCTTTAATTCACAATTAACTGCACGGCAAACAGTTTATCTAACACATTATCAAGAACGGCATCATAGTTCAACATAATGACGTGGTCACACACTCAGTGGAGTTTTGCGAATCTTGGTTAGTTTTAATTATTATGGACAACAGCGTAAATACTGTATTCTAGTGGCCAGAAATACATCACTCGTTACATTTTTCAAAAATTAAATGACGATGATAAGGAGAAACCGGTTATCAGCATTAATTTTTAGAGAAATTCCGAGTTATGGGAAAAAAATCATAGGGAATGCCTGAACGATAACAAAAATTCAGTAATTCTTCTGGTTGATACAAGCATTACATTCGGTTTACGCGTGATGGAGGATCACTGAGCTCAGAATTACAGTAAATTCAGTGGATTCTCACCAGGGATTCGAGTAAGGCGTGAGCTGCAGTTTAAAAGTTCGCTCAAGGACGTGTCAAGTTGACAGGAAAACGGGACCACACCCGGAAAAAGGCGGCGCAGCGTGGAAAAATGTAAGAAGCTCATTTACTACCATTCTTACATCTTGCTTCGCCACGCCGCTTCTTCTAGATCTGCTTCCTCGCTTCACTGTCAATTGACAGCCCGTGGTGGTTTTCGCCGTTAAGACCTACGATTTTATCCTTTTATTTGTTTTGTTTTCCTTGACACTCTTAGAGTCTTCTGCTCGTCTTATTTTCATTTTAGGTTCATATATTTCACTCCACTTTATGCGAATTTAGTACTTTTATGGTGCCTTCGATTGCATGGCCTGACACGATAATATGGTTGTTTTCCTCCAGGTGAGCATGTTACGAGAGATTTTTACTCGATTTTGTCCAATAGTTGGTCTCTTTGATGTACCTTTATTCCTCCTTTTTTGTCCGTTACTTGGTCCCGTTGATATACCTTCATTCTTCTATCTAGAGCTAGAGGCATTCATCTGATATATCTTTAATCTTCCGTTTTTGTCCGTTGCTTTGTCGCATTGCTATACACTTATTCTTCTATTTAGAAGTAGAGGCATTGACCATGTCATTTACCTTCATTCCGCCATTCGTATTTCGACCAGTGACGTCATATTATAGCTGACATTCGCCGACTAGTTTGCCTCGTAAGTATACAAATAAGATAAGTCGTGAATTTCTGAGTACTCATGTTCCTTAATGTAAAAGCATGTCAAATTTTAATTAGAGCTTTCACTATGTTTCTGCCGGTTAATTACACAAGAATAAACTAAATAATTTAGCCGTAATTTGTTTCTCAGTAATACAAACTCACTCCCAAGCACGATATTAGCGCACAGTCTATGTCACTAGCATCTTGAAATACATTTCTTTATTTCCGTCTATAATCACTAACTTGTTAGGTCCTTACATTACCGGTTTCATTCAGCAGTGACCATCTTGAGATTTGCCTCTGAAGGGCGAGTTATATTAGTCTCACTGTCTCCTAAGGATCTAATACGTTTCTGATCATAGAAGGAAATAGAGAACTTTGTTTTACAATTTTTGGATCCCTGTTCTGTTTGCAACCACGTCCCTACTTGTGAAACTAGCATGTTACTTGAGAACCTCACGAATTAGGTAGGAAGCGGGCACTGAGGACCAATCGCCATGTATCTCAGATTTTTTGGTTGCAATTAGAGAAATATTTTTCTACTTCTTTGTGTCGTGTTACTGGCCAGCTCTTACAAATATCTAAAGGCACATTTGTACAATTTTTTCACTCTTTTCCTGCCATATTAAGTGACGAAAATCCTACTCTGAAGTAAGTTCTCGAACGACATTTGTTGAATATTTTCGTGCTATCTTCTCTCTCAGTGGTTTCCGCTTAGAGCGCGAAACAGCATTCCTATATTGACGTGTACATAACTCAGAAATTGGCAACATTGTCTTTATAACTGAGGCATTTTCCAGAAGAAAGGCTCATAGGTCAAATTGGTTATTTCAGAGACATTACATTACATTACATTACATTTATCGGTTTTCATGTATCCCTCGGAGAGGAGTCTCTGGTGTGTGTAAAGAGTTGATGTTTCTTTTTTTTCTCAGATTCTTGGATTTCGTACAATTCTAACGCAGACAGAGTTATGAGCTATAATCCTTGTGAAGATATTCATCGATGGAGTAGAAGGAGTTGACCAACAGGAAGTTCTTTAATTCAGTCCGAAACCGATCTTTATCACTTACACTTACAAGGACGATAAACAGTTTAGACACGAACAGAATAGAAGCTTATGAAATGTGGTGATTCAGAAGAATGCTGAAGATCAGATGCGTAGATCATGTAACTAATGAAGAGATACTGAACAGAATCGGGGAGAAAAGAAATTTGTGGTCAAGCCTGTCTAAAAAAAGGGATCGGTTGGTACGACACGTTCTGAGGCATCAAGGGATCACCAGTTTAGTACTGGAGGGAACCGTGGGGGGAAAATTCGTACAGAGAGACGAAGAGATGAACAGTTTCTAGTTACTGAAGTACCTTCTGTGCTACTTGCTTCTTATTCCTGTCCTGCATGGACGTCTATTTCCTCAATAACGTGACTATCTTCAAGAATATTGCGGAACCGTGAACTGCTATCGTCATCCACATAATAAAATTAATCGCTGACACCTTTTTCCTTTTCTGGCTTCACTGGATTGAACACGCTATTGGTAGTCTCAGATCTTGCAATACTGTATTACGATATATCTGTATCCAAAGTCTGAATGATATAACTAAATCCTTGTATCTTAGTGAGTCTAGTAATGAACTACTTTCTTTGGATTTCAGAAGAAACACTTCTGAATTTTAAACACAGCTGCAGAAACATTTAACTGGATGACAAGTGCTGCTCTTACCTACAAAAATGGCTCCAAAGACAATGGGACTTAGTATCTGAGGTCATCAGTCCCCTAGACTTAGAACCACTTAAACTTAATTAACATAAGGACATCACACACATCCATGCCCGAGTCAGGATTCGAACCTGCGACCGGTTCCGGGCTGAAGCGCCTAGAACCCACTCGGCCACAGCAGCCGGCTCTTACCTCCAGTACTGACACAGTAAACAAGGCCTTGGTGGCATATTCTACATAACACGCTGACTAATTCTAAAGTTTCCCGAAAAGGGCACATTGACCTATGGACCCGTCTTCCAGAAAATTGCTCAACTGTCAGTGACATTCTCGTGTCAACAGTGCTTTTGAATTTTCACTAATCGTAAAGTAATCGAGCCACGATTCGCCTTTTACAGAGTGAACCAGAACCTCACCACAAAACTTTCAGATGTTGCCCAGGGAAACCGTCCGAGTACTTTGAAATAAAGTGGCCACGTTCTGCAGCGTCTCCCATTTACTGTTTGTCATCTTCTATTACGGTACTACCTCCTCGTTTTCTTATTCCATTAACTTCCTGCCTTAAAATCCCGTGAGCGGCAGCAGCTGCACGTATCGATAAGTGCACTGCCGTACCATCTCTGGAGCGACCGATAGTATTTCCGGCTCGTCGTGTGTCTGGCGGTCAGTTTGGGACGGACCAGCAGCAGTGCAGTCGGGACGCAGCAGCAGAGAAGTCGCCGGTGAGGCGCCGACAGCCACTTCTCAGCGATCGCTGGCGACACACGTGAACTGTCCGATGGAGGGAGATTGGAGCGGCACGACCGTTTGGTCCTTTCACCATTTCCGGGCCTGGGCAGTCGGTCGGTTGGCGTGGCGCAGAGAGGAATTCTCCACGGGCCGTAGTTTGGCCAGTGCCGCTGGCGGTCTCTACGCCGTGTCGGAGTGTGTGGATATCTTCCCATTGCTACGAGGTCCGTGGCTCACCGACCCTGGACACGAAAGTTGTTTTGATTTAATCTACCAGCAAGTCAAGACTGTTCGCATTGTGTCGTCTGGAATTTGCTGTCGGCTGTTGAGATATCCCCGCGAGCAACAATGTGGTTTTCAAGTTGGAAAATTCTAGCCACCCTCCGCTGGAGTTTCACTGTATTTGGTTATTTGAACTGAAGTGTACCTTCGGAATCTTCTGCCTTGTGGCCGTTAGCGTTCCGGTTACCTGCCGTGGCCACTGACGTAAATTTCAGGCAGTGTCGTTGCTGTCCAGCACTGTGTTTAGTTTGACAGCTCCGTGTATGATTGGTTGTGAGCGCCAATATCTTCTACGTTGTTCCGTTGAACTTCCTGTTGTGCCCTGGTTGGTGAAGTGGAAGTTACCTTGTCGGTGGGTCCGTTGACTGTCGGTCGGTTGGGTTGTCGTCGGATCGCGAATGGAGCGTTAGGGTTTGAATTCCAGGCCGACCCTCCAACATCTGAGCGCCCTTCGGTGTACTGCCTTTTTTTATTTGTTCTTGTTGTTTGTACTTGTATAGCTTCTAGGCGTAAGATTCCTTAGGCCTTCAGCTTAATTTAAAAAACTGTTTCATGTAAGACCTTTGGCATTTTAAAGGTTTTAATGTTGTTGAATTTTAAGTGGTGGGCGTTCAGCTGATTTTGAGTGTGAGTTGTTTTGCTCTTAAGGCCTTCAGCCTGGTCCAAAGGTTTCACGTAAGACCTTTGGTATTTTTTAAAAAAAATTAATGTTATCGAGTTTTAAGTGTTAGGCCTTCAGCCGATTTGAGTTTAACTTGTATACTCTTGAGGTGTCTGATTCTTTGGGCAATCAGCCTAACTAAAGAACTGTTTAAAGATAAGGCTTTGCGTTTTAAAAGTCTGTTTTGGTTGAGTTTTGCCTGATTAAGAAGTGTTTTACGTAAGGATGTTGTCCTTTTTTTTAAATTAATGTTGTTTAGCCTTAAGTGTTGGGCTTTCAAACGATTCTGAATTCAAATTGTTTGCTCTGAAAATATCAGATTCTTTGGGACTTCAGCTTAAATAAAGAACTGTTTTAAGATAAATTATTGATTATGCTTACGTCTTAAGTTATTGGCCTTCAGCCGTTTTTAAATTAAAGTGACTTTAAGCCGGTAATAAAATCCCAAAGATTAAAACTGTATGTTGTAAAAAAATTTTTTGTTGGTCTCTTGTAATGTTTGATCAAATAATAAAGTTTTATGTTCGAGTGTAACTGACAGCCCCCTACTTTGGCCCCTTTCCACAATTTACACTATCTGTACTGTGCTGCGGGTTAGCAGGGCGTTTCTGGTACTATGCACATCCTGTTATTCGTAGAAGGCCTTGCAAAGATACCCTGAGGCTGTCGTGATTGCGCGAGCTGCTCAACTTACGCATACACCACTGCATTCGGTGAAGCCATAGAGTAAGTGCATATCGTTCAACTCTTCACCAGCTAATACATATATATTGCTGTGTACCGCTGTCAACGTACAGCTACACTACCGGAATAACTAACACGAGACAGAAGTAAGCAGTATTCAATGCAAGCTGTCGGGCGAAGAGTAAAATGTCCGTTATTATTGTCAACAGCAAACACGACAGACAGCGCATATCGTCGTCATATCGACTGTTGTGCACTATTTTCAGTGCAATACTGCGACAAAGGTAACTGTGGCAATAAACCAAACTCAATAGGACACCGCTGTAAAGAGCCGACAGAAATTGTGGGTCCCTTACACCAAAACGTATGTCGGTGGACTTCTGGTTCATCCTGTGCACGGTAAGAGGCCCCTAAATCTAGAACATATAACCATTATTGTACTTCATTTCTTCGTGATGCGTGTTTCTTTTTGTAGAGATTGACTCACTTTCTTGTTTTTGTTTCGTAGTCTGAGACAACGCTACACGTATTCCTTTTTACCTACTGAAATTACAGAAAACTTTTTTTTGTTACTGTTCTACGCACTAACTCCTCCAAAATAACCAAAGCAGCCATTAACGGAATTTGCGCCACACAACAGGAAACTTCCCGATACTTCTACAACACTGCGTTGAGTACTTACGCTTTCACAACTTTGTAGCTAATTCAAAACCACTCTCGATCGCTCAAACACATCACATTTCCAACTTAAATTAATTTTAGAGTTTCCAGAACATTCTGAGAATTTCAGAAAAAGTCTGCAACTTTCAACAACATTCATGAAATTCAGCGAACGTGGAAGAAATTCCAGGAACAATCGAAACCACTGAAAGAACTATTACGTTTTTCAAAATATTTCCATTAAAAATAACAACATTTGACTAATTCCTGTTTTTAAAATATGTCACTATAATTAAACCTTGCAGTAGTCATAAGTGGCACGCGTGACTTCAATTACTTCTCATCCGACAAGTTCCACACTATCCAAAGCCAGGCCTAGCAAACACACTTTAGCACAACGGAAGTTGCACACGCACACACGCACACACACACATACACACACACACGGACATAGCGACAGATGGTTGATAGTGTGCGGTTGTGGAGATAACCCAGTACGTAAGGACCCACCAGTTTGGTTTCTTTTAAAGTATGCGTTATTCGTTGCGCTGATATATTTGGTGCCAAAAGAAGTCACAATATAAAATCTGTCGACTTGGGTGACCTCTGTCAACATAGTACACAGAAGTGAACGAAACTATGAACTACCATTTTCAAGTAAGAATATGTAGTCCAGTAGTATTTCTGGAGAGCAGTTTCTTCGCCGACAAAGTGTGGTAGTGCAAGAGAGTTATTTCAGTATCAAAAACGTCGACTTAACTTCTGAGGTAAGTCTTCTTAACAGACATACAAACTCGAGTATAACGTTTCGTGACAGAATTTATATGAAAATTAACTCGGTTCTCACATAGCTAAATGTTTGTGAACGCCGTTTAGATTTGTCATTTTGTCAATGGATGAAAATATCTTCTTTACAATAATGTGTATTGGATAAGATTAGGTGGCATAATCTAAGTCAAATTAATAGTTTATTATACCGTTTTTCTTCTTTCGCAGTGGTTGGTGCCAAGGAAAGTAGCTGATAAACCATTCTATGGTTTACTTGCATGGCAAAAAAGAAACGTATCTACAGCCCAGGCGGTAGCTGTGATGACAGCTTGGTGACGTGAGTTTGAAGATATATAACTCTTCTACGAAAGTTCGTTTTGAGGAAGCAAACGAGAAATTCTGTGATTTATGACTTCCGCCTTCAATAACTTTGGAAGGAGCAGGACCTCAGGAAATCGCGGTCTTCGACAAAATTCCCGTCACGTCAGCCGCCGACCTCAGCCCAAGTCGAACTTGGCCGGCATAAAGATCACGTCCTCAGCAGGGCACTGGCCCCACATTAAGCACCCCTCCACCATCCACCCCGTTCCCACCCCTCCATCTTACGACTTTTTCCGCGATCTGTCAATACGCGGTGTTATTGCATATCGACTGGGGACTAGGTAAAACATAATTGGACTTCTTCTCGCCGACTGCTTTTACCACAGAACATACTACAAACAATTTGGCCTTTTTTACGACTTAAACAAGTTACACGAAGAGAAATTCATGAGTGTTTGTCTTTCAACACCCAATGCATACAACTTCCCAGTTACCTGAGATTAATCGTTAACAGGTCTGATAAGAGACATAAAAGTAACTAGGAAACGTCTTTTGCTTATTCCTTTTGTATTTTTTATATTGGCAGATAAGTTAATGATTTCATTACCAAAATAGTAAACTAAGATTCACGGTTAGGAGATTGTGCCTTTGCGGACCGAATATATTGGAATTCGCCTTCGGTTTGGTGAAGAGGTCTGTTGTAGGAAGTCTGTCATTTGCTCACTATTGATAGATACACTCTAATCGATGTTTATTTCTTTCCCGGAGTGATACGATTCTTTTTGTCGACACCATTTTCTCTCTTGTGCGTAATTCTTCGTCTCAGACCAGCACGTACATCTACTGCCATCAGTTATTTGTTGTACATAGTCCTGTTATTCCTTGCTGTCTTAAGGGGAACGACAGGGTGACAGGGTAACGGACGAAAATGTTGCTTAAATTCAGGATTTTTTCTCCCTACAGGAATGCAGTAGACAACCATAGTTTGCTACGAAGCATGTTGCTCAAATTCTGGATTTTTTCCTCCCTACTGGAATGCAGTAGACAACCATAGCTTGCTACAATGAATAAAGCATACTGTAATAACCAGGAATAACACAATAACCTCTTCAGTCTGGTTTATTAAATCACAAATCACTTTTTAACAATTACGTTAGCCAAGCGTCTACCCAGGCTCACACTCAGAAGTAATGCAGAATTAAAGTTTGGTTATACCAATGTCCGAATGTGCATGGTGGGGTGCACGTTCCGTAATTATTTCCAAGTCCAGTGAAGTTCAGTCTCTCCAAGTGAAGTCGCAAGATTTTCCGCCGAGCAGGTAGGTAACCTCGAGTGGTGCGGCGAGTCATCCACAAGCAGCTGGAACACGGCGTACTGCACTTCCCGATGAGAACTGCCGTTTGCGGCGGCGGCCGGGTTTATGTAAGGCTTGCTAGTTAATGGAGCCGTCGGCTGGGGTCGCTGTTTTTCCAGGGAAAACCAATCGCAATGTTTCCTGGCGTAGCCAATTGCTGTGTGCTGACAAACGCGCGCGCGCGAAGGCGGCCAGCGATGTATTTCTCGGCCACGTAAGGGAGCGTGCGTGAGAAAACGGCCAGCGATGTATTTGGCGGCCGCGTACTGGAGAGCGTTGTTCGGTGTTTGTTAGGGGTGGTGTATACCACACCCCTTCCCCCGTGGGGAATCGTGGAAATATTGGCTGCGAATGAACGCCCCGTCCATGGCGTCCTCCTCCTCCGAAACCTCGGCGTCGGCGGTGAGACTCGGCACAGGGGCATACGGGCGAAAACGCCCCGGCCGGGGGCGAAGGTTATAGCGTGCGGACCGCGGCAGCAGAGGAGGCAGTGCAGGAGGAACCAGTGGCATCTCTTCATCGGCATCCGGAGTGACCTGGGGGTGGCGATCGGGGGAGACCTCGGAGTCCCCGGTTGGCTGTGGCTGGGTCTGGTCCACGTCTGGGGAAAGAAGCTCTGGCTGGGAGGCGTCGTCCGTGAGCCGACCGGGGGCCAACTGCGACGACCACTCTTGCGTGTCCTCCTCTGGTTCACGTGGGGAATCAGGGCAAGCAGTGGATGGGAGGAGAATATGCTGAGGGGGGGGGGTGAGGAGAAAAACGATTGGGAAGGCAGGCGAGGGCGAAGCTGATTGGCATGTCGAAGAACCTCCCGGTTGGGAAGTTGAAACCGGAAGACTTTCCTGCCCCTGACCTGGATGATGGTGGCCGGAATCCATGCCATGTTGGCCGAAGCCCTTCGCCCACACCAGAGTACCTGGGCGGAAACGAGAAGCAGAAAGCGACAGAGCCAACCGAGGCGTCGACAGAAGCAGATTCAAGAGGGTCCGGGGCTGCTGTCCCTGAAGAAGTTCCTCCGGGCTTTTATCTCCGATGGGCGTGGACCTGTAACTGCTCAAGAAAAAAGTAAGAGATGCGTCGGGGGAGTGATCCTGGAGGTATTTCGCCATCTGCGTTTTGAAGGTGCGGATCAGCCTCTCAGCCTCGCCATTGAGGGAGGAAAGGGGGCGTCGGAATGTGGCGAATGCCAGGCCGGGCACAGAAAACCCGAAAGTCCTCACTGCGGAACTGCGGACCGTTATCCGAGACGAGAACCGCCGGCAGACCTTCAATGGCAAATATTTTTTCTAAGGCTGCAATAGTGGTGGAGGTGGAAACGGAGTTGCAGCGGACAGTATATGGAAACCTGGAATATGCGTCGACGACAGTAAAAAACATGGCATTAAACACCGGCCCAGCAAGATCAACGTGCACCCGTTCCCAAGGGCGAGCACATGGTTGCCAAGAGGCAAAGGAGTTTCGTGGAGCTGCCTGCTGGCGTTGGAAGGAGGGACACGTCTGCGTGAGGCGTTCAATCTCCTGAGTCATAGCGGGCCAGTATGTGAACCGGCGAGCCAAAAGCTTCGTCCGGGATATCCCCCCAATGACATTGGTGTAACAGGTGCAGAACGTGCCGACGTAAAGACTGCGGAATGACGACCCGTGGATGTCCGTCGTCCGATAGAAGTAGAAGGACCCCGTCAACCAACTGAAGCTGATGGCGGACAGTAAAGAACTGACGAAACGCCGCAGAAGCCGTGGAAGGCGGTCGTTCGGGCCATCCATTACGCACGTGACGACAGACTTGTCGGAGCACCTCGTCGTTACTGGTCGCGTCCGCTACCCGAGAGCTGGTAGTGGGAAACGCCTCTACTGCGGCCTGTGCTTCTTCGCCTACGTGAAAACACAGAATTTCCTCTTGGTCGAAATCCAAATCCGGTCCCCATGTGTAAGTAGGCTGTTTAGGTTTTTTTATTGGTAACGCCACCTCCATATGAAAATCACTGGCTGTGCTGTGTGCAGTCTGTGGCTGCTTTGCATTGTTGTAATACTCGCCATTGTAGTGTTAGGCAGCTGGCTGTGAACAGCACGTAGCGTTGCACAGTTGGAGGTGAGCCGCCAGCAGTGGTGGATGTGGAGAGAGAAATGGCGGAGTTTTTATATTTGTAAGAATGGATGTTATGAACTCATATATATATTATGACTTTTGATGATATTAAGGTAAATACATTGTTTGTTCTCTATTAAAATCTTTCATTTGCTAAGACTATCAGTAGTTAGTGCCTTCCGTAGTTTGAATCTTTTATTTAGCTGGCAGTAGTGGCGCTCGCTGTATTGCAGTAGTTCGAGTAACGAAGATTTTTGTGAGGTAAGTGATTTGTGAAAGGTATAGGTTAATGTTAGTCAGGGCCATTGTTTTGTAGGGATTATTGAAAGTCAGATTGCGTTGCGCTAAAAAAATATTGTCTGTCAGTTTAAGCACAGTCGTGTATAATTGTTGAAAGGGGACGTTTCATATGGCGACCCTGCCAGGATCACATGGAAGGCGGGAGAGGGCATCAGCGTTGGCATGCTCGGTTGTGTTGCGAAAGTGGATTTCATACTGGTATCGTGCCTAAAGCAAAGCCCATCGCTGAAGACGGTGAGCAGTCTGGTCAGGGATCTTTGCTGCAGGATTGGATAACGATATGAGGGGTTTATGATCCGTAATGAGGTGAAACTTTGTACCATACACAAAAACATGGAACTTCTTTAAGGCGAAGATGATGGCCAGTGACTCTTTTTCAATTTGGGAATACCGGCGTTGCGTATCGGTTAATGTTTTCGATGCATAGGCCACAGGGTGCTCCGACCCATCTGCCTCCCTGTGAGCCAGGACCGCCCCGATGCCTGTATCCAAGGCATCCGTTGCAATGACGATTTGCTTAGTAGGGTCAAAACGTGCGAAGCACGGGGCCTGCAGTAATTGGGATTTCAACCTGTGGAAGGCGCGGTCGCATGCCGGCGTCCACTCGAAAGAAACCCCTTTTTTGCATAACTGGGACAAGGGTTCAGTTGCCGTCGCAGCCGCGGGTAAGAATTTTCGCTAATATGAAATCTTCCCCAGAAAGGAACGAACTTGTGGCAGCGTTGTAGGTCGTGGCAGCTTGATGATGGCTTCTATATGTTTCTCTAACGGACTAACCCCCGAACAGGAGATGACGTGGCCCAGGTACTCAATTTCAGGTAGGAAAAAACAACATTTTTCTTTCCTACATTTTTGGCCAGCCTCCAGTAAGAAATGGAATAAAGATTGCAGGTTGTGAAGGTGTTCCTCCGTCGTACGACCCGTCACCACGATGTCGTCCAAATAGTTAATGCATCCATCCACTTTATGGACTAATTGTTCCAGAAACCGCTGGAAAATAGCAGGGGCACTGGCTATCCCAAACATAAGGCGTTTCAGACGATATAACCCGTGCGGTGTGTTGAGGGTCAAAACTGCTGAGAAGCGGCATCGAGTGGGAGTTGTAGGTATGCTTCAGCGAGGTCTGTTTTCGAGAAGAATTTTCCACCCTTCAATTTGGACAGCAACTCCTCCGGCTTTGGAATAGGATATGTCTCGATCTCTGATTGGGCGTTAACTGTTACTTTAAAGTCGCCGCAGAGACGGAGCTGCCCTGACGGCTTCCGAACAACGACGAGGGGAGTAGCCCACTGACTGGAAGGAATAGGCTCAAGAACGCCACTTGCCGTGAGGCGGTCCAACTCCTTCTTCACTTGATCTCTGAGAGCTAAAGGAACGGCACGGTCACGAAAATACCGAGGCCGCGCATTCCGTTTCAGTGTGATGTGTGCCTCAAAATTCTTTGCGGAACCGAGGCCGGGGGTGAACAGGTCTGCATAATCCTGGCAAAGCCTGTCCAGATCCGAGTACGGAGCCTAGTCCGACACCAAATTCACAGAATCGTCGATGGAAAAACGAAATTTCCGAAATGCGTCCAGCCCAAATAAATTCTCAGAGGAATCCCTGTTAACGACCAAGAAGGTGACCTGGCGGGTGACATTCCGGTATGTCGTCGGCAAGTCGACTTGACCGCGGACTGGAATGGAATATTTACCATACGCCATGAGGCGCCGCTGCGTGTCGTGCAAGGGAGGAGCGCCAAGTCTCAAAAATGTGGCGTAATTTAGAATGCTCACGGCTGCGCCAGTGTCGACCTGTAATTGAATCAGTTTTTCCGCAATCAGGACTTCAATAAAAAAGCCTATTGGTGGTCTCCTGATGATCAATAGCGGCGATCAGATTAACATCCATCGGAAGATCCGAAGGTCGCGGCGGCCGGCGGGACTTTCGACACACAGAAGCTAAATGGCCCTCGGAAGAACATTTGTAGCAAAAGGCCCATCGATCAGGACAGTCATCTCGTTGATGTTTTTTAAAACAATCAGGACATGATGGCAAACGTTTTGGTACCCACGACCGGTTTGAGCGCTTGGAGGGAGGTGGCGGACGGGTGTGCCGAGTGGACCGGCGGCCTGCCCGCACTATCGCTATTTCCGAATCAACACTCGGGCGGGCCTTAGCCGCCGGCTCTGATGTGTTGACATTGACTGCTGCGATGTCGACCCATGATTCCAGTTTCTTGCCTGCTGCACGGGTCACCTCGAAGCTTTGTGCCAAGTCCAAGACTTTATCCAATGAGGGGTCGACGAGCTGAAGGGCCTCTTGTTGGAGCTCCCTGTCTGGCGTACCCCTGATTATCGCGTCCCGGATCATTTCTTCGGCGTAGGAGTCCTTACTTTTAGAGGTAACAAAGTGACATCGTCGCCCGAAGCCTTGCAATTCCGCTGCCCGCTCTCTATGCGTCTGATTCGGCTGTTTCTTGCATTGGTAAAAGGCGACTCGAGATGAACTAACATGGGTATGGCGCTGGTAATATTTAGTGAGCAACGAGCAAATCTCGGCAAAAGTTAGCTCCGAAGGTGTTGATAAGGGGGCCAGTTTGCACAAGAGCCGATAAATCTCAGGTTTAGACCAAGACAAAAACTAAGATTTCATGAGGCCAATTTCAGTTACCTTGAAAGCATGGAAATGTTCCAGCAATCGGGACTCGTAGGCTTCCCAGTCCTCTAACGTTTCTTCAAAAGACGGAAACGGCGGTGCATGCTGCGTGGTCTGTGTCTGCATGAACCCTTGTATAAACGGCTGGAGTGTGTTGAGTAGCAGCCTGTAGTTCTCGCCCTGCTGCTGGAGAAGTTTCTTGAGGAGATCTTCCAACGTCTCCTGGTGCGTCCTCGTCGCCATTTTATTGTGTTATAACCAGGAACAACACAATAACCTCTTCAGTCCGGTTTATTAAATCACAAATCACTTTTTAACAATTATGTTAGCCAAGCGTCTACCCAGGCTCACACTTAGAAATAATGCAGAATTAAAGTTTGGTTACACCAATGTCCGAATGTGCATGGTGGGGTGCACGTTCCGTAATTATTTCCAAGTCCAGTGAAGTTCAGTCTCTCCGAGTGAAGTCGCAAGATTCTCCGCCGAGCAGGTAGGTAACCTCGAGTGGTGCGGCGAGTCATCCACAAGCAGCTGGAACACGGCGTACTGCACTTCCCGAAGAGAACTGTCGTTTGCGGCGGCGGCCTGGTTTATACACTCCTGGAAATGGAAAAAAGAACACATTGACACCGGTGTGTCAGACCCGCCATACTTGCTCCGGACACTGCGAGAGGGCTGTACAAGCAATGATCACACGCACGGCACAGCGGACACACCAGGAACCGCGGTGTTGGCCGTCGAATGGCGCTAGCTGCGCAGCATTTGTGCACCGCCGCCGTCAGTGTCAGCCAGTTTGCCGTGGCATACGGAGCTCCATCGCAGTCTTTAACACTGGTAGCATGCCGCGACAGCGTGGACGTGAACCGTATGTGCAGTTGACGGACTTTGAGCGAGGGCGTATAGTGGGCATGCGGGAGGCCGGGTGGACGTACCGCCGAATTGCTCAACACGTGGGGCGTGAGGTCTCCACAGTACATCGATGTTGTCGCCAGTGGTCGGCGGAAGGTGCACGTGCCCGTCGACCTGGGACCGGACTGCAGCGACGCACGGATGCACGCCAAGACCGTAGGATCCTACGCAGTGCCGTAGGGGACCGCACCGCCACTTCCCAGCAAATTAGGGACACTGTTGCTCCTGGGGTATCGGCGAGGACCATTCGCAACCGTCTCCATGAAGCTGGGCTACGGTCCCGCACACCGTTAGGCCGTCTTCCGCTCACGCCCCAACATCGTGCAGCCCGCCTCCAGTGGTGTCGCGACAGGCGTGAATGGAGGGACGAATGGAGACGTGTCGTCTTCAGCGATGAGAGTCGCTTCTGCCTTGGTGCCAATGATGGTCGTATGCGTGTTTGGCGCCGTGCAGGTGAGCGCCACAATCAGGACTGCATACGACCGAGGCACACAGGGCCAACATCCGGCATCATGGTGTGGGGAGCGAACTCCTACACTGGCCGTACACCACTAGTGATCGTCGAGGGGACACTGAATAGTGCACGGTACATCCAAACCGTCATCGAACCCATCGTTCTACCATTCCTAGACCGGCAAGGGAACTTGCTGTTCCAACAGGACAATGCACGTCCGCATGTATCCCGTGCCACCCAACGTGCTCTAGAAGGTGTAAGTCACCTACCCTGGCCAGCAAGATCTCCGGATCTGTCCCCCATTGAGCATGTTTGGGACTGGATGAAGCGTCGTCTCACGCGGTCTGCACGTCCAGCACGAACGCTGGTCCAGCTGAGGCGCCAGGTGGAAATGGCATGGCAAGCCGTTCCACAGGACTACATCCAGCATCTCTACGATCGTCTCCGTGGGAGAATAGCAGCCTGCATTGCTGCGAAAGGTGGATATACACTGTACTAGTACCGACATTGTGCATGCTCTGTTCCCTGTGTCTATGTGCCTGTGGTTCTGTCAGTGTGATCATGTGATGTATCTGACCCCAGAAAAGTGTCAATAAAGTTTCCCCTTCCTGGGACAATGAATTCACGGTGTTCTTATTTCAATTTCCAGGAGTGTATAAGGCTTGCTAGTTAATGGAGCCGTCGGCTGGGGTCGCTGTTTTCCAGGGAAAACCAATCGCAATGTTTCCTGGCGTAGCCAATTGCTGTGTGCTGACAAACGCGCTCTTGCGCGCGTTGGCGGCCAGCGATGTATTTCTCGGCCACGTAAGGGAGCGTGCGTGTGAAAACGGCCAGCGATGGAAGCAGCGGGCCGCCCAGAGAAGTGCGACCAGCGATGTATTTGGCGGCCGCGTACTGGTGCGCGTTGTTCGGTATTTGTTAGAAGTGGATACATTGATGTTTTTATTGATATTTTTGTAGAAAAATATTAATATGTTACTGTCTAATTGGAATTTTCCCGAGGCAGTTCTCAAAGAAAGTCGATTGACGGTTGTCGCTATAACTTCGGTTGCAGTTATGTGAAACATGAAATTAACATATCACTGTGATCCTTACAGACGTATTTGTAGTTGATCGTACTGATTTTCGAAAACTTTTTCGGCGGTATAATAGATAAAATGCCAGTTTTTGCTTCCGTATATTTTTGCCGAAAAAAATACTAAATATTAGCATTAAAAACTTGGCTACGATGAACTGAAGAGGATTCAGTTTGCTCCATTGGAGACCACAAATCGGATGAAAATTGTAGCGTGAGTGACGACCAAGCAGAAAAACACGGTTTTGAGAAAAACGCGTTTAAAGTTCGGCAAGTATTTATCATAGTAAAACAAGGAAAAAGCTTAGGGGATATCATCGATACCTGGTCCATAATAACTATCGTCTGGGCAAGTGGATGGCCACTTTCTGCTACTTTGATCTTATAAGCCCTCAATTTCACGCATCGCCGCTGGCATTTCTGTCTTCACAGAATCTGACCATTTCATCGCCGATTCTGATTTTAACAACATTTGCCACATTCATTAATACAGTATGGCCTACACTGAACAGAAATACGGCCAAATTCGAAGCAATGTTGACAATTTCGCTTCAGCTGAATGTTATACACTCCTGGAAATTGAAATAAGAACACCGTGAGTTCATTGTCCCAGGAAGGGGAAACTTTATTGACACATTCCTGGGGTCATATACATCACATGATCACACTGACAGAACCACAGGCACATAGACACAGGCAACAGAGCATGCACGATGTCGGCACCAGTACAGTGTATATCCACCTTTCGCAGCAATGCAGGCTGCTATTCTCCCATGGAGACGATCGTAGAGATGCTGGATGTAGTCCTGTGGAACGGCTTGCCATGCCATTTCCACCTGGTGCCTCAGTTGGACCAGCGTTCGTGCTGGACGTGCAGACCGCTTGAGACGACGCTTCATCAGTCCCAAACATGCTCAATGGGGGACAGATCCGGAAATCTTGCTGGCCAGGGTAGTTGACTTACACCTTCAAGAGCACGTTGGGTGGCACGGGATACATATGGACGTGCATTGTCCTGTTGGAACAGCAAGTTCCCTTGCCGGTCTAGGAATGGTAGAACGATGGGTTCGATGACGGTTTGGATGTACCGTGCACTATTCAGTGTCCCCTCGACGATCACCAGTGGTGTACGGCCAGTGTAGGAGATCGCTCCCCACACCATGATGCCGGGTGTTGGCCCTGTGTGCCTCGGTCGTATGCAGTGCTGACTGTGGTGCTCACCTGCACGGCGCCAAACACGCATACGACCCTCATTGGCACCAAGGCAGAAGCGACTCTCATCGCTGAAGACGACACGTCTCCATTCGTCCCTCCATTCACGCCTGTCGCGACACCACTGGAGGCGGGCTGCACGATGTTGGGGCGTGAGCGGAAGACGGCCTAACGGTGTGCGGGACCGTAGCCCAGGTTCATGGAGACGGTTGCGAATGGTCCTCGCCGATACCCCAGGAGCAACAGTGTCCCTAATTTGCTGGGAAGTGGCGGTGCGGTCCCCTACGGCACTGCGTAGGATCCTACGGTCTTGGCGTGCATCCGTGCGTCGCTGCGGTCCGGTCCCAGGTCGACGGGCACGTGCACCTTCCGCCGACCACTGGCGACAACATCGATGTACTGTGGAGACCTCACGCCCCACGTGTTGAGCAATTCGGCGGTACGTCCACCCGGCCTCCCGCATGCCCACTATACGCCCTCGCTCAAAGTCCGTCAACTGCACATACGGTTCACGTCCACGCTGTCGCGGCATGCTACCAGTGTTAAAGACTGCGATGGAGCTCCGTATGCCACGGCAAACTGGCTGACACTGACGGCGGCGGTGCACAAATGCTGCGCAGCTAGCGCCATTCGACGGCCAACACCGCGGTTCCTGGTGTGTCCGCTGTGCCGTGCGTGTGATCATTGCTTGTACAGCCCTCTCGCAGTGTCCGGAGCAAGTATGGTGGGTCTGACACACCGGTGTCAATGTGTTCTTTTTTCCATTTCCAGGAGTGTATTTTGAGCGTATCTCCAAATGAGACTACTGAATCTTTCATTCACATTTTGAGTAAGGCCACCAAAAAAACTCTCCGGCAAATCAGGTGTACTCAAATCGATATAAGTAGGGGTGATGGCATCGGTAACGAGTTGTCGCAACCGGTTCCCTAGCGACGAGACGTGCCGTGCGCACCCGGCTCCCAACGCTCACAGAATCGTCACATTTTGGAGTACGCACTTAATATTTCGGGGAATAATTCTTCAGAGTGTACACATTAGACTTCCGTAATAAAAAAAAAAATCCGAGTATTTTTGACCGTCACCCAGTCCACCTACGTCATGAAGGTGTTCTGTACGACTCCGAACACGGTATGTAGAGGTGGGCTGCAGAGTCGTGTGGCAACTGTCATCTTACAAAAGCTGGAGAGGAGCAGAAATAATTAGTGAACAAGTTAACACAATAAACAGAAGATTTACTTAACGAAGACTCATTACAAATAGTGTAGCAAGAATTAGAGTCCAGCTCATACAACTGTAACTAGGATGAGACTCGCTGTCCTAAGCACAAACGAAGATGTCATAGCGTAGAGGTTCCAGGTACAAGTGGGTGAGCGGAGCGGCTGCCACCCGCCGTCCAATATTGCGGCAGCAGAGGGAGGGAGGTATGGATAGCCGGACACGCACCATTGGGTATGCCAGGTTCTATGGAATCACTGTCAGCATCGAGACAGATGCTTGGCATTTCATTACCAACCTTGGTATGCCTTAGGGTGGTATTCGTGTGTGATACTACGGGTGTGATGAGATGATGTGGTATGCCATCAGACACTGATCTGACACACGTTTAACACTTTACATGAGATCAGGATAAACTGCCTAACAAAAAAAGTGAAGCTCCTAGAAGACATGGTCGAATGTCAATGTAACTTTGTACATAAACACACCACTGATGCGTATCTAAATGATTACAGCTAGAATTGTCTCTGGTAGAACAGCCTCCAGACGGCACTAGTGTTGTTCGTGTTTAATGCCGTTATCAGGCCTGGTACGGTATATAAGGGACATGGACAGTGTCAGAACGACACAGAGATGCCACATACTCGTGGGGGACAGGACTGTCAGCCCTTGACAGAGGTTCAAACGGGCCCCATTGGGGAGTGTATTTGGCAGGCTGGTCGAATTGTGCAGCATCTAGGTTTGTGGGGCTTCCAAATGTGACAGCAATGTAATGCTATTCCATGTGGGAACGTGAGGGCAGATATACTCACTGTCAGTATTCTGGTAGAATACCTCTGACCACTACGTCGTAACCCCGCAAAGTGGCTATTGTTTTGGGAATAGAAATTACTGATGCAAGTGGAATCGTAAAGCCCGGCTTGTTATAAATAAACTGATGACCCAATAGTCAATTTCGTAAAGCTGTCTGACTTCCATAATGGAAAGGAAATTAAATAAATAGCTGACACTTAGCAAAGATTCTGACAAATAAGGTATGGCAAACATAGCTTCTACAACTTAACATCAAGAGGTGTAAGATCACTTCGAGGATCCTGCACAGTGATCAACTTACAGTTCATCATTGTGCACTGAGGACGAGACCTTTTTCTATAATTGCAACAAATTTCAAAAACGAACACGTATTCTGTAACACTTTTCAAGTTAATTTTAGCAATGATATGCTTATGACCTGTAGATTAAAACTGAAGAAACTGCAAAAAGGTGGGAATTTAAGGAGATGGGACCTGGATAAACTGAAAGAACCAGAGGTTGTACTGAGTTTCAGGGAGAGCGTAAGGGAACAATTGACAGAAATGGGGGAAAGAAATACAGTAGAAGAAGAATGGGTAGCTTTGAGGGATGAAGTAGTGAAGGCAGCAGAGGATCAAGTAGGTAAAAAGACGACGGCTAGTAGAAATCCTTGGGTAACAGAAGAAATATTGAATTAAATTGATGAAAGGAGAAAATATAAAAATGCAGTAAATGAAGCAGGCAAAAAGGAATACAAACGTCTCAAAAATGAGATCGACAGGAAGTGCAAAATGGCTAAGCAGGGATGACTAGAGGACAAATGTAAGGATGTAGCGGCATGTATCACTAGGTGTAAGATAGATACTGCCTACAGGAAAATTAAAGAGACCTTTGGAGAAAAGAGAACAACTTGTATGAATCTCAAGAGCTCAGAAGGAAAACGAGTTCAAAGCGAAGAGGGTTCAAATGGCTCTGAGCACTATGGGACTTAACATCTGAGGTCATCAGTCCCCTAGACCTAGAACTACTAAAACCTAACTGACCTAAGGACAGCACATACGTCCATGCCCGAGGCAGCATTCCAACGTGCGACCGTAGCAGCAGCTCGGTTCCGGACTGAAGCACCTAGAACCGCTCGGCCACAGCGGCCGGCTTATCTAAATAGGGGTAAGATGGATACTGTCTAAAGGAAAATTAAACAGACCTTTGGAGATAAGAGAACCACTTGTATGAACATCAAGAGCTCACATGGAAACCCAGTTCTATGCAAAGAAGGGAAAGCAGAAAGGTGGAAGGAGTATATAGAGGGTCTATACAAGGGCGATGTACCTGAGGACAATATTATGGAAATGGAAGAGGATGTAGATGAAGATGAAATGGGAGATACGATACTGCGTGAAGAGTTTGACAGAGCACTGAAAGACCTGAGTCTAAACAAGGCCCCCGGAGTAGACACCATTCCACTGGAACTACTGACGGCCTTGGGAGAGCCAGTCCTGACAAAACTCTACCATCTGGTGAGCAAGATGTATGAAACAGGCGAAATACCCTCAGACTTCAAGAAGAATATAATAATTCCAATCCCAAAGTAAGCAGGTGTTGACAGATGTGAAAATTACCGAACAATCAGTTTAATAAGCCACAGCTGCAAAATACTAACACGAATTCTTTAGAGATGAATGGAAAAACTAGTAGAAGCCGACCTCGGGGAAGATCAGTTTGGATTCTGTAGAAATACTGGAACACGTGAGGCAATACTGACCTTACGACGTATCTTAGAAGAAAGATTAAGGAAAAGCAAACCTACGTTTCTAGCATTTGTAGACTTAGAGAAAGCTTTTGACAATGTTAACTGGAATATTCTCTTTCAAATTCTAAAGGTGGCAGGGGTAAAATACAGGGAGCGATAGGCTATTTACAATTTGTACAGAAACCAGATGGCAGTTATAAGAGTCGAGGGACATGAAAGGGAAGCAGTGGTGGGGAAGGGAGTAAGACAGGGTTACAGCCTCTCCCCGATGTTATTCAATCTGTATATTGAGCAAGCAGTAAAGGAAACAAAAGAAAATTTCGGTGTAGGTATTAAAATCCATGGAGAAGAAGTAAAAACTTTGAGGTTCGCCGATGACATTGTAATTCTGTCAGAGACAGCAAAGGACTTGGAAGAGCAGTTGAACGGAATGGATAGTGTCTTGAAAGGAGGATATAAGATGAACATAAAAAAAAGCAAAATGAGGATAATGGAATGTAGTCGAATTAAGTCGGGTGATGTTGAGGGTATTAGATTAGGAAAGAGACACTTAAAGTAGTAAAGGAGTTTTGCTATTTGGGGAGCAAAATAACTGATGATGGTCGAAGTAGAGAGGATATAAAATGTAGACTGGCAATGGCAAGGAAAGCGTTTCTGAAGAAGAGAAATTTGTTAACATCGAGTATAGATTTAAGTGACAGGAAGTCATTTCTGAAAGTATTTGTATGGAGTGTATGTATGGAAGTGAAACATGGACGGTAAATAGTTTGGACAAGAAGAGAATAGAAACTTTTGACATGTGGTGCTACAGAAGAATGCTGAAGATTAGATGGGTAGATCACATAACTAATGAGGAAGTATTGAATAGGATTGGGGAAAAGAGAAGTTTGTGGCACAACTTGACCAGAAGAAGGGATCGGTTGGTAGGACATGTTCTGAGGCATCAAGGGATCACCAATTTAGTATTGGAGGGCAGCGTGGAGGGTAAAAATCGTAGGGGGAGACCAAGAGATGAATATACTAAACAGATTCAGAAGGATGTAGGTTGCAGTAGGTACTGGGAGATGAAGAAGCTGGCACAGGATAGAGTAGCATGGAGAGCTGCATCAAACCAGTCTCGGGACTGAAGACCACAATAACAATAACATAGTTCGAAAGAAAATTCATGACATATTTAATAAGACTGGACACATCGATATCGTGTTCTTTAGAAGATGGCTTGGGAAAATTACTGCTGCAGTCAGAGCAATTCTTCATTCAGCAACTGACGTTAATAAATAACTGCGCTCCTGAGATCCCCATTAAGAGAACGGGAGTATTTATTATAAAAAATTGGGAGATACTATCTGCGATTTGAATGACTTCGTTACCACAGTGCCACAGCAAGGTAGACAAAAGGACACAGTGTAATGCACAAGACGAAAATGGCCATGGACAAGCTAAACATCAAAATATACGTCAATGTTCAATAAATGACTGGGGAATGCCGAAATGCAAAACGTCAAGTCTAATTATATTTATATAGACCTCAAATCAAAGACAGAACGATCACAAACCACCTGTAATTCAAGATACACGTTCAACAGAAATACAACTTTTTGGCAATGACATATGTTCGTATACCCATGCATGACACTAAGAAAAATATGGCATGAGTCACATTGATGGGGAGAGTGACTAAGCTGATTGCATAATGGTTCAGACTGAATGACCAGAACATAGTACTGTAACCAGCTTCAGTCCCGATGCTAGCACAAAGACTCCGGACTTTCGCAGTAATACACGTCCCAATATTATCTCACCTTCGTTTCATCGCGCACCGACAATTCTATGAGAACCACGGTATAATAAGTCATAAATATCAAGGAACTTCACGACAATCATAGCATGGCTAAAATTTAAACACTGGAAGTCCAACAAACACTTCTATTGGCTCAACCTAAGCGCCACCCCTCTACGTGTTTGCAGAGAGGAACAATATGCAAACCGTATATTTCTACAATGTCTTCGAAAAATGTATCACATAAACGCCTTTGGAAGAAATTTTCGGACTCTTGGTCATCACTTCCCAAGCAGCCTCCAAATCTTGTTAGCATCCAACAATGTAGCAATTTACAAGCTACTACACGTGCTCGTCAATAGTGCCAACATCAAAATATAGCTCTCTGCGCTGCTAATCTAGTGCTGCTGGTACTTAGAATTCCAGGGGGAGACCAAAAGGCAATTGACAGACTATATCCTCAAGTGTTACTCTGCAGAATATGGAAAACTCAATCTCTAAATGTGGAAGTTACGGTCTTGGAAAAATTTTCAATTCTCTATCCACAGCTTATGAAACAATTCTCACAGGACATACAAAAAACATTTTATTAACAATTTAGGTATATAGTCATGCTGCCTGAATTTCGAATATCACAAATGTCATTTATAATTTTTTCTTGTTTTAGCAGTAGGATTTCTACAGTATGCTAACACTATGTAACCAGTGTCCCAGTTTCGTCTTTTTACTCGTTTTAGTATACTCTGATTGTAAATATTGTTTTATGTTTAATCAGTCCTTCGTTAATCCCATATTACATAGTACCTGCCTACAACATAAAATAATGTCGCCATGAATTGTCAAATTCAACTGTAATATAGCATTTCCTGTGTATGGTTGGCTGGAGGGCATGTGCCAAAAGCCATTAGATATAGAAAAGAAAAGACATACGTTGCACATTTATCACGCGGAATTAATGATAAATAATTGGTTGGATACATGGATCTCACGTATGATTTAAAAGCAAGATTTTCCCTATGGCTGGCCCCTGTCGCCGAGCGGTTCTAGGCGCTTTAGTCCGGGACCGCACTGCTGGTAAGGTCGCAGGTTCGAATCCTGCCTCGGGCATGGATGTGTTTGATGTCCTTAGGTTTGTTAGGTTTAAGTAGTTCTAAGTCTCTGGGACTGATGACTGTTTAGAGCCATTTGACCCATTTCCCTACCGTCAACCACTTCGTATACAAAAATCCCTCTCACCTGTTACCATATCCGACCTGCATGCAACCAGAACAAGCCTCCCGCAACGAGTGTCTTTGTACGCGAGATTTTTGTTCTTATTTGGTCTTCTGAGTTGCAATTCGACTTAGCCATCAAGAACGAATGTACAGTCATGCTCAGAAGTATCCGAACGACCTGAATTGCATTTCGCCTGATTCCTATGCAACCTACATAATGCAGATGTCTAGCAGGTCCTCTAATCGCTCCTTGGTACAGTCGTTTGACTATTGAAAATGGTTCCAACAAGTCACCACCAGAAAACACAGCTGTGATCACAATAAATCAAGTAGTAAAGTAATACTACGATACTACAAATATCAGGGAACACCTCATCGCAGATAAGACTGTCCTTAAGGCTTGTAAGCTCACATTTATTGCAATAAATGACATACCTGAAATGTTAGCACTCTCATTATTACGTCAGATAGGTAATGCACGTAGTAAGTTTGTCGTATTCATGATTTCCTCTTCATAGTAACATATCGTACTTGTTATTTAACACACCGTCTCGTCCTGTGTATGGATTCAAACCCAGGTCATGCAGGCTAATTTTAGTGGCTGACGGAAATTAACAGTCATTCCTGACTAGGCATAAAGAGAGTTATATACCTCATTTTTGGACAGTATCAGTAAGCAAATATCAACTTTAAATTACATAACGTAACATTTTTAACGGACGCGAATTCCTACCCAGCATCTATTGTCCCTGTTAACGAACTACGAGGGATGTTAAATATTGCTTCTTCACAAGTAACTTAATTGAAATGCAGTGAGGTGAAGCTTTGTGTTGGACAGGGATTAGAACCCAGAACCTAATCGGATTGTTATCGAAGCACAATCAACTTTGACTTATCGGATTTTCTCGGCAGTAGCTAGATGTATTAACTGAAATGACTAGACGAAATATTAATATTTCCTTCCCAGGACTCCAACCCGGCACATATCGCTGTTATATTCTAGAGAAGAGGAACATTAAGCATGGGTTCGTTACACCAGCAGCGACATGTGAGTATGTTTGAACTAGAAATAATATGACGAAGAGTTCAGTGCTGACTGAGAATCGAACCCCAAACATATCGTTGTTGGCTACACAGAAAGAGACGACAGTTACCGAATTTTTCTCGACCAGCAGCTTCGGAATAACATCCTTGAACTTATAGTGATCTCTAATAGTTCTGTGTCTCACTGGGCGTAAAAAACGTCAGATATCGTTATTGTTGACAATGAATGAAAATGCATTAAAAATAAAAATTATGATCTCATGGTAGAGCTTGATAATACATAGTGAAAACTTTAGTGCTGGGCCAGGATTCCAACCCATTCATGCCCATTATGTGGAAATGTTGAGCATTCTGCAGTTTTGAACAAAGAACAAGTTGTAGTCGAGCTGTGAAATTCACAGTGCCGTAGACACTGGCGAGCAGATTGATGCCGTATTCCTGGACTTCAGGAAGGCATTTGATACGGTTCCGCACTTACGATTAGTGAAAAAAATACGAGCTTACGGAATATCGGACCAGGTTTGTGATTGGATTCAGGATTTCCTAGAAGAAAGAACACAACATGTCATTCTTAACGGTTCAAAATCTGCAGATGTAGAGGTAATTTCGGGAGTACCGCAAGGAAGCGTGATAGGACCTTTATTGTTTACAATATACATAAATGACTTAGTTGACAACATCGGTAGCTCCGTGAGGCTATTTGCAGATGACACGGTTGTCTACAAGAAAGTAGCAACATCAGAAGACTCGTACGTACTCCAGGAAGACCTGCAGAGGATTAATGCATGGTGCGACAGCTGGCAGCTTTCCCTAAACGTAGATAAATGTAATATAATGCGCATACATAGGGGCAGAAATCCATTCCAGTACGATTATGCCATAGGTGGTAAATCATTGGAAGCGGTAACGACCGTAAAATACTTAGGAGTTACCATCCGGAGCGATCTGAAGTGGAATGATCACATAAAACAAATAGTGGGAAAAGCAGGCGCCAGGTTGAGATTCATAGGAAGAATTCTAAGAAAATGTGACTCATCGACGAAAGAAGTAGCTTACAAAACGCTTGTTCGTCCGATTCTTGAGTATTGCTCATCAGTATGGGACCCTTACCAGGTTGGATTAATAGAAGAGATAGACATGATCCAGCGAAAAGCAGCGCGATTCGTCATGGGGACATTTAGTCAGCGCGAGAGCGTTACGGAGATGCTGAACAAGCTCCAGTGGCGGACACTTCAAGAAAGGCGTTACGCAATACGGAGAGGTTTATTATCGAAATTACGAGAGAGCACATTCCGGGAAGAGATGGGCAACATATTACTACCGCCCACATATATCTCGCGAAATGATCACAACGAAAAGATCCGAGAAATTAGAGCAAATACGGAGACTTACAAGCAGTCGTTCTTCCCACGCACAATTCGTGAATGGAACAGGGAAGGGGGGATCAGATAGTGGTACAATAAGTACCCTCCGCCACACACCGTAAGGTGGCTCGCGGAGTATAGATGTAGATGTAGAAGGGATGAAATTCCGCGTCAAGAGCGGTCTGAGTTGCATTCCCAGTTCAGAACTAATTTTATCGACGTACAGAAGCTCAAATAAAAGATGGAATAAGTGTCCTGTGACCACACACAGGGTTTGTTTCGTCACTAGAAATAAATAACTACTATAAGAAACATTACTGATGACAGAGTTTCTACATGTCGCCACTCTTTACTTTGTTGTGGTTGCACCTAAGGTCTACTTGGCAGAGAAGGAATATCAAGTTTAATGTAATTTTCAGACCATAATGCCATTATACCTTCTTCACTTGGCGTAGCCAGAAGAGAATAGAAACTGCCTATGCCTATCAAAAAACGTCGGCAGAAGTTAGAACCCAGACCATCATCATATGAAACTATCATCAATCCAACAGACCACCAAAAACTCTTCTCCACGATTCATTTCTCTATCATAACACCGTTGCGGCACACAAGATGAGAATTCTGACACACAGGCTCCATGTAGTTTGCTGGATGATCAGTACATGCATTTACTTGGTTGACCGAGTCGCCATGAACTAGCTGCCTTGGCTACCCAGTGCATACATTCAACGCTATTTTGTAATCACCGAAATAAAATAACGTAACTGCCACCTACACAGAACTGCCAACAGTGTAGGATGCAGAAATTTAAATGGGAAGTGTTCCGTTCCATTTGAGCTACTCAGTTGCGCTATCTGTTTGTTGAAACCGTCGTGCAGTGCAAAGGAAATGCTGTAACTGTCTGTCTCTCAGAAGTCTAGATCCGGCCATATGTATTATCTCACAATACTGTGAAAATGCGGATATTCTGGAGGAACTGTTGTTCACTTCCAGAGCGGCTGTAGCTACGTCACAGCTAGTAGCTTAACGGCAAGCGTCGCGCATTGTTGATAAGACGTCGCGTGTTCTATTACATTAGCGGCTACATTTTTTTTGAAAACACAATTCTGCTGTCTGCTTAAGTTATCAGTTTAATGGAACTCTGAACATAATTCTCTTCAATTCTCAACCCAAAATAGTCGCATGTGGAAAAAAGGTTAACTTCTGCGTCATTTTGTTCTTTTCAGGTTTAATAGACGGCCAGGCAGCAGATGCGTCTCGAAGCTTTTGTATTATGTATGGGGACAGCGCATCGTGCCAAAATAGTCAGAAAAGTATTTTCTACATTAGCTGTCGTCTGGTAGTGGCATTTTATTCTTCTTCAAACCTTGTTTGACAGCTTTAACTCAGAACAAGCTTTCTACATGCATGTAATCAATAAACTGCATGTGCATTGTCAGACTGTTATAGATAACATCATAGAATTCGCATATATCGTTGATGATTAAATTCTCTCTCATGTTTAGTTCTGTTTTAACAACATTATCAGAAACCTTACGGAAACTGTGCACTGTATTATAAGAAACGAAATAAAATAACCCACGATAACCGTACGACGAAAGCCTGTTTTAACAAAACTGAGTATCTGTACACAAGCGTGCCTCTATCTGCACGAATTAGTAAAATACTAATCATTTAGATTTCGATTGGGTCTGTGTTTAAATGGTATGCTGTGTCATACTCAACAGGTATGCAAATGTGGCATATCATAAATAAAGTTACGTATTCCTAGAAACCCAAAATTTGCTTGTCAGCAGCGGAAAGAGGCGTTACCTGTTGTGCAGCATTGTAAGATTTTCACCATTGCACTATGAGCTGAAAGTATTTTCTTACGATTTGCTTATCGATGTTTGATCTGACTGCTTGCAGCTCTTACACATAAGGGATAGAAACGTTACAACAGCGAGTCAGGAACGGTGATCCCTAATTGTCGCTTTTCCACAGGTCAGCATGTCACACAGAGCTAGCGGATAAATATGGTTTGCGCCTTCCTCTTACGGGGCCAATAGTGGCTAGAACTCGTAAACCGCTATTTACAGGACGAGATTAGTTGCGATTGCCACGTTCATTGACTTTGGTGGGCTGAAAACCGTAAATTTACAATCTTCGGTTACACCCCAAGCGATTACAACTCTGATTATTCAATGGAAATGACAGGAGAAATCAAGTGAACTTCGATGCTTAATTCCGTGCAAACACCAGGAAGTAACTCGTCGATTACAGAGTTGCCAAACATACCTTCCGTTGTTGCCAAATCGCAGTTACATTACCAGCAGGAAGAAGAACCGATGTGATCCTAAGTGGGCTGGGAAGTGACCATAGCTGGCGCTTCAATGACGCGACTGCTACGTCCTGGAATACGTAATGCGTCTGATTCGCATTTCTGTAACTAGGTTTAGGGACTGGAGCTTAGTCACTAATAATACTCAGAACTGACCCTTACCAAGCATCATAAATCAGTAGCTCTCAGCCGGCCGTTGTGGCCGAGCGGTTCTAGGCGCTACAGTCTGGAACTGCGTGACCGCTACGGTCGCGGGTTTGAAGCCTGCCTCGAGCATGAATGTGTGTGATGTCCTTAGGTTAGTTAAGTTTAAGTAGTTCTACGTTGTAGGGGACTGATGACCTCAGCAGTTAAGTCCCATAGTGCTCAGAGCCATTTGAACCATTTGAAGTAACTCTCATAGTTGTTTTTATATTTCTTTCGCCACTGTATTCGAAACTAAGAAACTCATTCACGGACGTTTTCGTACCTCGCCGATAGTCGAGCATAACAAACAAATAAAAATAAAAAGAGAATGTTAGAGAGAGAAATAAACGACGACAGTTTTTGTAATAAACCGAGACTCCTATCAAGACCCTTTCATCCCTGCTAACTAACCACGAAAGATGTCTGATATACCTCCATTCAGAAGTAACAAAGTGTGTATGCATTTAAACATGAAGCGCATGATGTGAAGTTCTGCGACGGAGATACGAACCCAAGACGTAATCGGATTGTTAACTAAGTAAAATGAAATGTTACGTATCGGTTCTTCTTGCCAGCTGCTAGGTCTTTGAATCTAAAATAAGGATACAAATTTTTGGTGCGGAGCGACAACCGAACCGCACTCCTATCATTCTTCTTTATTGTCCACGAATATCGCTTAAGTATCAATTGCTTACTCACCAACGGTAAGATGTGTGCGTGTTTGTCCAGAAATTGTTGGCAACATGAACAGGCATTAAAAATGCACGTTAATTTTCACTAGCAGGCCTGTGTGCACATGATAGGGCCTGAAATAAAATTATGAATATTATTGTACTGGATCAGGATTCGGACCTGCATATTTACCTTTGGAGGGACCTAGAGAAGACTGCAGTCTTGGGAAAATGAACGAAATGATTGAACTATACTGTTCCGAGAGATTCATATCCTCGAAAGAGGTGATACGAATTCGAATCACAGTCCAGCACCAAATTTTTCAACGTCTCTAGTTCAATCAAGTACAAGTAAAATAAGAGCCCTGTTCCTTTAGACGGCTATCAGTTCATCAAATAAAACAAAATTTTCTAATGTGAGTAAGTTAACTGGTGACAGTATTTCTGTTTACCCTGACCTCCACCTATGAAATTTTCCAACGTAAACCGGCTCTGCCCAGTTTGGAGTGAAGGAACGTGACGTTTAATGCGGATTCTGGATTATAACAGCTTTCTCTTGAGGTTACCAGAGGTAAAGTAAATCTGTTTGTGCCTCTTAAAAGTAAATGCCTGAACCCACGCATTGCACTTGTGATAGGTCGTTCCACCAGACCATTGTGGCCACATTTCCCAGCCCCAGGAGTGTGCTGTAACGGATGATGTGCTTAGCTTACAAAGCTAGTCACGGTGGAAAAAAACGCGAGTCTATTAAATGGTTAAGTAGAAGCAAGCTTCTGACGTGGAGATTATGCTATTCTCATGTCAGCAGGATGTAAAAGACTCTTCTAGGCGTCGTAGCCTCGATTTGAAGACATTTTGAAATTTTCACTAATTCAGGAAATTTTTTAGTTCGAGAAAATCCACTGTGAAGTGTGAAGTTACCGCATAATTCGATTATCACCGTCATTGTTACTATCATTTTCTTCATACTGCTGCTGGAACACATGTGTTTGAAGATCATTTAAGGCCTTTTGGTCATTATAGAAGTAGTTGCGCAAGAACAAGTTCTTTCCCTGTCTACGGAATCCTTTTCATGTTAGTATCAAACATCAGCAATTACTCGTAGGTCACATTAAAACTAAAGTAATTGATGAAGACGTTACTTGATAACGAAAACGCGCTGCCTTTCTTCATTTACTTGAGCCTAGAAATGGCTATAGAATACTGCCAAACCAAAAGCCAAAGGATGTAATTGCCTTCCGATATACGTCGCTGTTGGTTCTTCCATATGATTTGGTCGATGTGACCTGTATCAAGTTGTGTTTTCCTTTGCAATAAACAGAAAGATTTTCATTCTAAGCTATCCAAGTCCAAAATTTTGGCAATATTACTTCAAATTTAATATTCGCTTTCATAATGTAAGGAAAGTATTTCACAGTTGCAAAACCCAACTCACTGTCCTTACACTTAGTCGCTGACCATAAATTCTAGCTCAGAGTGACGCCAGTTTAAGTAACCTAATGTAGCGAAGACTGTTTGCCGGTGCTCTTTCCACCGGAAAATATGCAATTCACTCATTGGGCTCCATAAGTACACTGTAACAGTAATTTCTGTGTGTATGCAATGCATACGGATTAGAATTTAGTGGTGCTCTCTCTTCCACTTCTGTGTACAATACGCCTGACCTAAACGGGCCCTTTATCATTACAGGCCCTGGACGGTGCAACATCATACTGACAACAGTAATGTTCTTATACTGACCACGTCATTGTTCGTTTTATTCGATTTTGACATCATTTAAGTAAAACAACATTACCTTCGAGTGGGAGACATTTCGTCCCCCTTTTCCTTCTATGAAATTTGTCAGTAAACTTTTTGCCCTAGAACCAGCGAAATGTGGCAGAGTACGGCTGCTAAACGATTTACAAACCACGATTTAGTGCCGTTAACACGATTTCTTTAAACATTGGCGTAGCTGAAGGAATTTAGTTTCTTCTTAAATCGTCTTATGCAGCAACGTTCACAGATATCTCAAATAGGAAAAGCTCTTTATCCAGGTACGAAGGATGTAAAACAAACTTCCCACAGTTTGTGTCAGGTTGATCGTTTTCGTCTGATAGCACTGCGTAAGTATTTTGTCTAAGAGGTATTAAAGTAGTGTTCCTGTAGCTGTGGGGATCATTGGTTGAAAACGAGTTTCACACCAGCGGGTACAGTACTGATAAATATTCAAAATTATTATCAACCTAAGTCTGCGTTCATCCACAAACTGAGGCGTATTTGTAATATTGAAGCTGGACTATGTATCCTTGTCTTCCTTGAGTGGGCATTGGAAGGCGTTTAGACACACGTATACGAGGGTAATCCCAAAGGTAAGGTCTCCTAAGGGACACGCAAGTGCCAACCCAGGCACAAACGAGAGATCCTTAATTTTAGTGGCAAGCAGAAACTACAATGTTGGCTGCATGGTGGCAAGGTGATAAACGGCAAGAGTATGGATACGAAAATCTCAGGTTCGACCCTCACCAGTCACACGATTTTTATGTGCCGTTATACACATATTTCCCCTCGGGCAATGTTTGTTGATGTGAAAAATGCCGAGTTGTACTGTGGTCCGAAAGCCACGTAAAACTGTAGGTTCCCCTATTAATTGGCTAGGTAAGTCAACTCAAAGATCGGATGAAAGCAACAGCATACCACCGTGACTATTAAAGCACTGTGGTGTTCAAACCACTCTTCCGACTGATAACTGGTTTACTTTCTATGGGTTCCAAAACTAATGATCTTCGGGTTATTAACATTTCTGTGTTTTCATGCTGTAGCTTTGATACCAGTAAACGTAAGTAACCGGCCGAGAACTGTCACCGTTCGGGTTGTCAAGGTGGTAGACGACGATGCTGTCGACCCTAGCTACAATTTTGGTCATGGCTATGTTTCAGTCGAATACCTTTATGGGCCTTTCTGCGTATTTCAAGATATACTTTTATACACTTGGTACGCTTCCAAATTGATATCTGATAGATCTGTATTTAGCAACATGAATCAGATATGTTTTCCGTGCAATATATCGGACAACACGTCAGTGCAGCGAATTTCGTTTATGTGTTGGGCATCGTGCAAGAAATATTTGTGTTTTGCTTGCTTCTGTGATAGGTTTCACCCCACTGAATGCGAGCAACCTCACGAATAGACTGTCAATAACTGGAATTACGCAATAACACACTTAAAAGATGTATTTTTGCATTATGTATCCCGATGAAAATAACTGTAAACAGGTTATATGCCTACTTGCTTATTATCGCGCTTCTCGATGCTTTCCTCAAAAAATTAAAATAAAAATAAAGAGAGAGAGAGAGAGAGAGAGAGAGAGAGAGAGAGAGAGAGAGAGAGAGAGAGAGAGACAGAGAGAGAAAACAGATATGTATTTCAAATATTAGTTCAGTGACGCCATGTTCGTCTCGTTATGTAAAGCAAGGGTAGTTTATAGGTATATCTCGTTGTACTAGCGATATGTATGGCTACGGGGTTCTTTGTTTTCTCTCTGCAAACAACTAGACAGAATTCAGTAACAAAGTGGTAAGAACACCTACTCAGTGCGCCAATTAAACACTCAGCCATTCTTGATTATTTTGTTAATCGTCTGTAATGCAGTAAACATCCTTGATTATTGATTTGTTATTACTAACACTGTTATTGTTATTCGTCACCGCACAACAGCTTTCCTATTACTCATAGCCGCCGATGCACGTAACTAATGGATCAGGATGAATAGAATGTGGGATGTTTCGTCACGGAGAATATACACATTTATGTCGGCGTCTTGTGTCAGGGTAATATGAAAATCTCTATAAGAGAAGACGAGAACGGGATGCCGGTGACGCAGGCAATAACACCAAACTATTTCTGTCCACTTAACACCATTACGATAGACAAATTGGCGTCTCACTCTATTTTGATTATAATTCGTTAGCCTATTTGCGACCTCATTTTAATACCTCGTGGGAGCAGGCATAATATTTTGCTTTTTGAACACCGAACAATAACACACAAAGGAAGGATACAAAGAAAAATTCAGACTCATGGGTGTGGATCCAGTTCATCATAGGAAGACTAAACAAGAGGGAAACATTACGAAACCAATTAATACGCTGGTTAGTATACATTATTTGTGTAGTTCTGAAGATGAAAAAGCGCAGATCTGTACAGTGCCCGCATCTGCACTTTAGTTTCTGTCTTAATGGGCATAATTTTTAGTTTCTTCTCTTCTGAATTATCAAATGAATTGATTATTACGTGGTACAGAATAATTAGATAACTGTGTTTATTACAGCTTCCATTCGTACCATCATTTTTCTACATTCTCGTGCAATTCATGAAATTCTACTTGTATGATAACAAGACAGCAAATTGATGCAATCGATTTCGAAGTGCAAAGTGTTTGTTAGCTTACATTTCGTGACAGGTGGGCAAAGTTGATTTTCAAAGACTTTTTATTGCACTGAAATAATCTTTTGTCACAAAGTAACAAGGTAAGTGTTTTATTCGTATATATTTTGTGGGAAACTGTAATCGTGATGGAAGATTACACACCTGAATGATTGACACAACTGGTAGGAGAAAACACTGCATATTAACCAAACCCTGCGCCTCCTCTCCGTATCCTCCTATGGCTCGAGCTCAGGATTCTCCTCCTATAACGCTACAGAGCTGTTCCTAGCACAGCTGAGAATTGGCAACATCGTCACAAACATTAGGCAACACTGTGACAGTGCAATCACTTCCGCGTATGGTACTGAATTGACTGGCTAAATTCACTTGATATTCTCTTTGCATTTGAGTGACTCGAGGTATATAATCCTCACGTGAACTAAGACACTGAGACAGAAATTAAATTTTTTGGCGAAAGAAATGCTATTCTTCTCATAAGTGACAACTTTTAATATCTTTCACGATGCGTTATGAGACTGAAGGAACAATACAATAATGAGACTGGCGTGCTGGCAGCAGTGTGTCCGTAGCCCGGTGGTAGAGGGCGTGTCTCGTGTTCCAACGGTCAAGAGAATCGTCAGTTTTAACCGTGGTAGGGGCAGCGCATGCGAGCGTTTTTTGTGTGTTATTTCATGGAGCTGCGAATTCCCAGAAAAAATTCTATAACAAAATCAGAAGCCAACCTTTACTCATCAAATCCTCTTGGCAGCACGACTCAGTAAGTAGTGTTAATCGTCGTAGATCTCGGCTTTCTGACTGCCAAGTTGCTACAGAATGCAAGCGTCTCTGAAGATATTCGAATCGACCGTCAACGATACGAAATTCAATATTGTTCTTCACTTAAGACTCACATGCCAGGGTGATAAGTATGAAGGAAATAAATTTATTAGTAAATCACAAGAAAATACTTTCAGCTCAAAGTGCAATCGTGAAAAACTTACAATACTGCACAACAGGTAACGCCTCTTTCCGCTGCTGACAAGCAAATTTTGGGTTTCTAGGAATATGTAACTTTATTTATGAAATGCTACATTTGCATACCTGGTGAGTATGACACAGCATACAATTTAAACACAGACCCAATCGAAATCTAAATGATTAGTATTTTACTAATTCGTGCAGTTAGAGGCACACTTGTGTACAGATACTCAGTTTTGTTAGAACAGACTTTCATCGTACGGTTATCGTGGGTAATTTTGTTTCGTTTCTTATAATACAGTGCACAGTTTCCGTAATGTTTCTTATAGTGTTGTTAAAACAATACTAAACGTGAGAGAGAATTTAATCATCAACGATATATGCGAATTCTCTGATGTTACCTATAACAGTCTGACAATGCACTTGCAGTTTATTGATTACATGCAAGTAGAAAACTTGTTCTGAGTTAAAGCTGTCAAACAAGGTTTGAAGAAGAATACAATGCCAATACCAGACGACAGCTAATGTAGAAAATACTTGTCTGACTATTTTGGCACGATGCACTGTCCCCAAACATAATACAAAAGCTTAGAGACGCATCTGCTGCCTGGCCGTCCATTAAACCTGTAAAGAGCAAAATGACGCAGAAGTTAACCTTTTTTCCACATGCGACTATTTTGGGTTGAGAATTGAAGAGAATTATGTTCAGAGTTCCATTAAATTCATAACTTCAGCAGACAGCAGAATTGCGTA